>NC_041337.1:39737144-39774644 GCF_004354835.1 Perca flavescens | reverse complement strand
TGCATAAACCTGTGGAATGTATTCAGACAGTGTGTTTTGTTGCAGGCAGTGTGTGTCTGTGTGTGTAATGAGTGTGTGTGTGTCTGTGTGTACTAAATGTGTGGTGTGTGTGTGTGTGTGTGTTTCTAGCTGGGTCGGTTGAGGATGCTTGACATGGACGGAGCAATGGGCGGAGGCGGGACAGCGGTGATGGGGGAGGCGGGGCCAGAGCTCTCGTTGCCGTGGGGAACGGGCCCACGGCCACTGTACTGGCCGATGAAGGAGCCATCCTCGTTGAACTGGATGTCCACGCTGTCTCCGTACTCGGCCAGAGAGTCGTCGCTGCCCAGCTTGCTCTCGGCACAGAGAGACGGCTGGCTGTCCGAGCGCTTCTCATCCACATCGCTGAAACACGACACAGAGAAACACGGTCAGAGAGAAACATGACACAGAGAAACATGGTCAGAGAGAAACATGACAGAGAAACATGGTCAGAGAGAAACATGACACAGAGAAACATGGTCAGAGAGAAACATGACAGAGAAACATGGTCAGAGAGAAACACGACACAGAGAAACATGGTCAGAGAGAAACATGACACAGAGAAACATGGTCAGAGAGAAACATGACAGAGAAACATGGTCAGAGAGAAACACGACACAGAGAAACACGGTCAGAGAGAAACATGACACAGAGAAACATGGTCAGAGAGAAACATGACAGAGAAACATGGTCAGAGAGAAACACGACACAGAGAAACATGGTCAGAGAGAAACATGACACAGAGAAACACGGTCAGAGAGAAACATGACACAGAGAAACACGGTCAGAGAGAAACATGACACAGAGAAACACAGTCAGAGAGAAACATGACACGGAGAAACACAGTCAGAGAGAAACATGACACAGTTAAACATGGTCAGAGAGAAACATGACACAGAGAAACACGGTCAGAGAGAAACATGACACAGAGAAACACGGTCAGAGAGAAACATGACACAGAGAAACACGGTCAGAGAGAAACCTGACACAGAGAAACACAGTCAGAGAGAAACATGACACAGTTAAACAGTCAGAGAGAAACATGACACAGAGAAACATGGTCAGAGAGAAACATGACACAGAGAAACACAGTCAGAGAGAAACATGACACAGAGAAACACGGTCAGAGAGAAACATGACACAGAGAAACATGGTCAGAGAAAAACGTGACACAGAGAAACATGGTCAGAGAGAAACATGACACAGAGAAACACGGTCAGAGAGAAACACAGAGGGCCCTATTTTAGCGATCTAAGCGCACAATGTAGAGCGCCTGGCGCAGGTGTGTTTAGAGCGTGTCCAAATCCACTTTTGCTAGTCTGACGGCGGTAAAAAGGGTCTGTGTGCCGGGCGCCTGGTCCTAAAGGGTTGTTCTTAGTGTCTTCATTAATCAGATGTGTGTTTAGGGAACATGGTCCTAAAGGGTTGTTCTTAGTGTCTTCATTAATCAGAGGTGTTTTTAGGGAACATGGTTCTAAAGGGTTGTTCTTAGTGTCTTCATTAATCAGAGGTGTTTTTAGGGAACATGGTTCTAAAGGGTTGTCCTTAGTGTCTTCATTAATAAGAGGTGTGTTTAGGGAACATGGTCCTAAAGGGTTGTTCTTAGTGTCTTCATTAATCAGAGGTGTTTTTAGGGAACATGGTTCTAAGGGTTGTTCTTAGTGTCTTCATTAATCAGAGGTGTGTTTAGGGAACATGGTCCTAAAGGGTTGTTCTTAGTGTCTTCATTAATCAGATGTGTGTTTAGGGAACATGGTTCTAAAGGGTTGTTCTTAGTGTCTTCATTAATCAGAGGTGTTTTTAGGGAACATGGTTCTAAAGGGTTGTCCTTAGTGTCTTCATTAATAAGAGGTGTGTTTAGGGAACATGGTCCTAAAGGGTTGTTCTTAGTGTCTTCATTAATCAGATGTGTGTTTAGGGAACATGGTCCTAAAGGGTTGTTCTTAGTGTCTTCATTAATCAGAGGTGTTTTTAGGGAACATGGTTCTAAAGGATTGTTCTTAGTGTCTTCATTAATCAGATGTGTGTTTAGGGAACATGGTTCTAAGGGTTGTTCTTAGTGTCTTCATTAATCAGATGTGTGTTTAGGGAACATGGTCCTAAAGGGTTGTTCTTAGTGTCTTCATTAATCAGAGGTGTTTTTAGGGAACATGGTTCTAAAGGGTTGTCCTTAGTGTCTTCATTAATAAGAGGTGTTTTTAGGGAACATGGTTCTAAAGGGTTGTTCTTAGTGTCTACATTAATCAGAGGTGTTTTTAGGGAACATGGTTCTAAAGGGTTGTTCTTAGTGTCTACATTAATCAGAGGTGTGTTTAGGGAACATGGTTCTAAGGGTTGTTCTTAGTGTCTTCATTAATCAGAGGTGTGTTTAGGGAACATGGTCCTAAAGGGTTGTTCTTAGTGTCTTCAGTAATCAGAGGTGTATTTAGGGAACATGGTTCTAAAGGGTTGTTCTTAGTGTCTTCATTAATCAGAGGTGTGTTTAGGGAACATGGTTCTAAAGGGTTGTTCTTAGTGTCTTCATTAATCAGATGTGTGTTTAGGGAACATGGTTCTAAAGGGTTGTTCTTAGTGTCTTCATTAATCAGATGTGTGTTTAGGGAACATGGTCCTAAAGGGTTGTTCTTAGTGTCTTCATTAATCAGATGTGTGTTTAGGGAACATGGTTCTAAAGGGTTGTTCTTAGTGTCTTCATTAATCAGATGTGTGTTTAGGGAACATGGTTCTAAAGGGTTGTTCTTAGTGTCTTCATTAATCAGATGTGTGTTTAGGGAACATGGTCCTAAAGGGTTCACTGTTAGACTTTTTATTGTATATTTGCGGTAACAGTAACTCACTGGCAACACGTTGCCAGTGAGTTACTGTAACTAACCCATTACAGTACCATAACTGTACATGTTATTTACAGTATGATGCCCTTACCGCAGTTCCATTGTACAGTATAATACCCTTACTGTAACTTAGTTTTACAGTATAATACCCTTACTGTAACTTAGTTTTACAGTATAATACCCTTACTGTAACTTGGTTTTACAGTATAATAACCTTACAGTAATTGTACTGTAATTACAATTTCCTAAATTATACTGTAACTGTCATGATATATTATAGTTTTACTGCAATTGTGGTTCACAGTATATTACACAATTTGGCATTGGTAGTACAAACTATTGATTATTTTACATAAATGCTATTGAATTTAATAAATTCCAAATAATTGACTTTAGTCCATGTACAAAAGTAATATATTTTTATTTTTGTATTAAAACAGGTACAAATACCAAGACCAAGATAATAAAAAAAAAAAAAAACAGACACAATTTACACACAAGCAATATTACAACCATGTTTAAGTATGCGCCAAACAATGGGCAGCCTTGATGTCTGAGCAATGCAGTTACCATTTGATTTGACTCAAAGAAAACACATGCACATTTTTTTAATTAACAACCTAGCCATCAGTTCATCCTTTATCTCGGCAGTTGTTTTTTTCTTTGAAATCCTGAGTATGTTTGAAAAATGTGGTATGGTTGTTTACCACAGAGGTGAAGTTGTTGGGCATTTGGTTGGGGAGGGGAAGGAGAAGTAGTCTGTTGAGAAGCATTTGTTAAGGACGATGAAGGGGCCGGACCCATGATACTCATGCTTGCTGATCCACATCTGCTGGGGTGGTCCGTCCTGGACTGTATGGGAAGCAGAGAAAGGTCATGAGTTTATCTCATCTAAACTGTTAACAGACTTACAATTTCTGCAAAAACATAGAATATGACAGTATAAAAAATAACACATCAGTGATCAGTAGTAGTAGTTTACAGGGTTTTTCCTCCCCAGATAATTCAAAGGTCTTTCTACTTTCTTTTGCTGTCTGTCGGTCCCAGCACAGTTAAAAAAATGTTTTGATTAATTTTCTAATTTCAGAATTCATACACATTTTTAATATATTTTCATGACTTTTCCATGTCTTTAAGGCATATCTTTATGACCAATCCTCTCAAACATCTGTATAAACATGAAAAGTAGAAATAAAATAAATTACAAAATTTACCACAGTATACAGTATATCCTAAAGTTTACCTTTTTTTTTTTTTTTACCTATTTTCCTATGTTCTTGTGTCTAAGTGACAACAATCTTTGACAATCTCTGACAACATTATGGAAAGGATTCCTATCGAGGTCAACAGTTCTTCTGTTAAAGAGTAAGATCTGTTTTCTAAATCATAAAAACATCCCCAAAATTGCTATTGCTAAACCCACCAGACTCGGTGTAAATAAACAGTAACTTTTGATCGTATGGTGGGTTTGGTGATGGTGATTTCAGGGCTGTTTCTTGTTTAAACAAAAAGGATCTTCCGCTTTAACTAAAATGTCTATCTCTGTAGGGATCCTTTCCATAATGTTGTCAGACACTTAGAATAATAATCTAAGACGGTCAGTGGCAAAAACAGAACTTTTAGTGGACGAAATTGACAACGCACATTTGCCCTATATGATTACATTGGAGCCCTGTTCGAAGCTGCAGGTCAGTGTTCTTGCTCAATACTGGACCAATTTCAAAGATTGTTGTTGTTATCAGTCACTTACACAAAAAAAACATATGAAAACTTTAACTAAAATTAAAACAACACTTTGTAACTTTTGCTGAGTAACTGTGACCGAGTAACTGTGCATTTAGTTCTGTCGATGTTGGAGCAGGCAGGGTACGTGAGTCGCACTGTTCATCGTGACTGTGTAATCATTTTTCTGATGTTAACTATATTACATCACACAATAAAATGCTTACCTAGTTTGATGTCTTCCACTCAAACTCGGTGAGCCGTTGGAGGAAGGTGGTGACTTGGGAGCTGATGCTTGTCACCTTTCTTTGGACAACTCCCGTATTACATGCTTATACCCACTTGACCATGCACTTGCTTCCCTCATCTGGGTTGATCCTTAAGATATATAAGATATATCATAATAATCAACAGCAGTCATATTTAAATATACAGTATATATGGAAGTAAACCTGCCAGCGAGCACATTCGGTTCAGAAAGTCACAGCGAAAACACACCGGGCGCGTCTGCGTAAGCCATCCTTCTTCTCTCGGCCCTCTCTCTCCGATAGAAAGAGACAGGATTTGTGGGGAAAAGTGTGGTAATTGTAGGCTATATACAGTATATGTGTCCGTGTCACTCTCTCTGTCCGTCCATCGGTCTCTCCCTCCTTGCGCCTGATCATGTGTCTCGCTGTGAGAAGTCAAGACAGCCCAAATCCCCATGAACCTACTGTGGTCTTCCTGTATGTGATTAATCAAGGGGGTAAGCTTCGCTTCAGAACTCGAACCTCCTATGGCGCCATTTTGATGCTACAAAGCGATCACCTCCCGTTAGCATTCCACTGATTTGTCATTGTTTGACATTGTTTATTTCTAAAGAAACACGACAATGTACTGTATAAAAGGCTCCATTACCTTGTACCTCACGTTACGGCTTGTAACGTTTGTAAAAATAGGCTAACGATTGTGTCATAACCAAGTGACTTACTGTCACATAGTAGAGGAATTACCGTATAGTAGAGGAGAAGCTCACAGGCAGTTTCAACTTACATTAGCTGTTTAAGTTTAATTACTAATGTTAACTAGCATGTTAGTGATCAATAATTAGCCTGTTCTTATGTTATCTCCTTACATACACCTACACTCTCCATCTCTGCAAGATTGGGAATGATTGAGATTTCTCTCGGCACAGCTACCAGAAGACTTACAACTTTCAGAAACGTTGCTCACGTCACATCTACGTTGTCTCTGTCAGTTGGAGGCTGCGCAGTAAAGCTGGCCATCACTGGAAAAGTGCTTCTAATAGCCTTCACTGGTCTCCGTCCAGAGACACGGGATCTGGTGGTCCATTCTTATATACTGTCTATGTGAGTAACTGCCTTGCTTGACACATTCTCCGAATGACACGAAATTATTGCTGCAGCTCGCGGGCCGAAGTGGCCGCTCCGTGACTAGTATGAACGGATCGATTGGATGACATAGGCGCTGAAATAAAAAATAGCTGCTCTCGCAGGGTATGCGCACCGCTTACATGCCCGGTGTGTTTTCACTGTAAGTTACCACAGTAATAGGGCTCTATATACCCAAGTCTTTTTCTCAGTTGTTTTCTCTTTGTCAGTAAGTGTATAGAGTGCTCATATAGTCCAAATATGTACCATTACCTTTTAAATGCTTTATGCAGATAATTACTTACCTTGTACCAACTCCAGTGTAGTAGATGCTGACTCTTGATATTCAAGATTGAACGATAAAAGGAGCCAAAGAAGACGACAAAAAGCACTGGCGTTAAGTTGGTTAGCTTCAAAGAGGACCTTCCCTCAATGCTGACCATCCAATGGGTGGAAGACGTCAAACTTCTTCCTAAAAACAAACAAACATCTTATCTCATCTACAGTGTGTCACAGAATACCAAACATACATGGCTAATAAAATATCCTCCTCTTCTTCAAACTATTTCTCGTACCTAGCATGATCCGCCTTGGTGTGGTGGGCAATGTGACCTCCTGCTCAATTGAAATCTTGGTCGAGGTTGGCTGCAAACTAAAAAAAAAAGCATCTCACATATTGGAAGTAATTGGTTGTTGTTCTACATATGAAATTATGAAAATTAATATTTTTAAGTGCATGCATGGTGTTATAAAACACAATTACAACAAGATAAAAAAAAATGCATGCCATGCATTAGTATGCAAGGAACCAGTATAATTTAGGTAACACAGAATGTTATGTGATGCATTAAAAGGTTAATCACGTAATAGATAGCTAGATAGCTAACAACAACACTATTTTGTGAAGAAAAACTTAAAGCATAAACCATGGTAGCTAATACGCTCAACTCCTAACATCATATTCTTTGAGTTAAACAATATTTGGCTTAGGTCTCATAAACTAAAAAGGATGAATTCAATGATATCACATTACAGAATGCAACAATACTACTGTAACGTTGGGCACTTTTTTCCTGGACATCTTGATGGTTTTAAGTGGCCAAACTCTGAAGCCAAGGGGAAAAAAATGCTATCTACAAATACTCCACATTAACATTACTGAAAGACGTCTTCCCTGTCACCCGACATAACTTTTAGAGTGGGTGTTTTTTAAAAAGATGTAATGTTAACATTAGGTGCTATTAAAACTAGATGGGCAACTGTAGAGGTAACGGTTTAATGTTAACTTTACCTCCACTAATGTTAGGTTAATAATGCGGAACATTTTGCTTAATCATGCTAAAACACTGACAAACCAACCCACAGACTCAACATAAGCGTAGGTAATGTTAGCCAAAATGCGGCAACAGCAAGCTAAAAAGCTAGCAGTTACTGACCTTAAACTTCTAGAATATGGGTTACATTTTAATTCCGACAAAGATAATGGTGGTCTGACAAGTGAAAAAGATGTCCCGAACAACGCGTGTAAGACAAGTTGTGTTAGCTTTAGGCTACCGAACGTCGTCATTATAGCTAATCCTCACCATGGGGAAAATGAACTATAGTTAACAGTTTGCTCTTGCCTAGCTAGCTATGACGAAGGTCGGTAAACTAAACCTACGTCTCTGCTTGGGAAGGCTTGTGAGCAGAAATTTTAATGTCACAGAATTAGCAAAATTGGTCTTACCTTAACGCTGCTCCAGCTCTCTTCGAGGAGTGTGTGTGACCGGGACTCTGGTGCGCACACGCACAAACCAAACCGGGCGGTACTCCTCTGAAGTTACTCCTTTCAACGCCTTTGAAGTAACTACGCTACTCTTCTGAAGTTGTCAGAGTCTGAGGTCAGAGGTCAGAGTTCAAATCTGGCGGTCAAGCATTTATATCCGTAATGGCTTTCTTGTTTCTCTCAATAAATGATTGACACTGCTGAAAAAAAATGTATAAATTTTTAATTACCTTCACTGCTAAAAGCAAAACAAATTAAGTGTATTTCATTTTATAGTGATATTTTATTTTTCCATTTCATTGCTATGCTTCTATAACATTAACTAACAATTTTATTTAAAATTCAGTTAGTCTTATTCAACTACAGTAGCACTACTGCTGTTGTTTTACAGCAGACTACCGCAAATTCAAAATATACAGTAAATCACTGTAAACTAAATGTTATTACCCATAATGCAATGCATATTACAGTAATGAACCGGAAAAGAAAATGATGGTATTTTACTGGGCATTTTGTGGTAAGTAACTGTAGAAATTACAGCTAAGTCTAACAGTGTTGTTCTTAGTGTCTTCATTAATCAGATGTGTGTTTAGGGAACATGGTCCTAAAGGGTTGTTCTTAGTGTCTTCATTAATCAGAGGTGTGTTTAGGGAACATGGTTCTAAGGGTTGTTCTTAGTGTCTTCATTAATCAGAGGTGTGTTTAGGGAACATGGTTCTAAGGGTTGTTCTTAGTGTCTTCATTAATCAGAGGTGTGTTTAGGGAACATGGTTCTAAGGGTTGTTCTTAGTGTCTTCATTAATCAGATGTGTGTTTAGGGAACATGGTCCTAAAGGGTTGTTCTTAGTGTCTTCATTAATCAGAGGTGTGTTTAGGGAACATGGTTCTAAGGGTTGTTCTTAGTGTCTTCATTAATCAGAGGTGTGTTTAGGGAACATGGTTCTAAGGGTTTTTCTTAGTGTCTTCATTAATCAGAGGTGTGTTTAGGGAACATGGTTCTAAGGGTTGTTCTTAGTGTCTTCATTAATCAGAGGTGTGTTTAGGGAACATGGTTCTAAGGGTTGTTCTTAGTGTCTTCATTAATCAGAGGTGTGTTTAGGGAACATGGTTCTAAGGGTTGTTCTTAGTGTCTTCATTAATCAGAGGTGTGTTTAGGGAACATGGTTCTAAGGGTTGTTCTTAGTCTCTTCATTAATCAGAGGTGTGTTTAGGGAACATGGTCCTAAAGGGTTGTTCTTAGTGTCTTCATTAATCAGAGGTGTGTTTAGGGTCATGGTTCTAAAGGGTTGTTCTTAGTGTCTTCATTAATCAGAGGTGTGTTTTGGGCGTAACATGCAATCAACCAATCAGAGATCATCTCCCATTCCCTTTAAAAGCCAGGTGCGTTTGGACCTTGGATCATTGCTGTTATGATGGAGGATTAGCACTGTAATATTATTATTTGTAATCTTCTGCATGTGTGTGTTCTGCTGTGTGTCCCCTGTGTGTGTAACAAGCATAGTGTGCACGAGTCTAGGAGCATTTTACTAATGCTCTGTTAAAATAATAATGAAATGCTGCGTTGTTGACTTTAGACCAGGTTTTTGTTGGTCAATGGCGCGATCACTTCCTGCTGCCTCAAGATAGCAATACACCCAGAATGCACCTAAACACACCTCCCTGTAAGACCAGCACACCCAGAATGCACCTAAACACACCTCCCTGTTAGACCAGCACACCCAGAATGCACCTAAACACATCTCCCTGTAAGACCAGCACAACCAGAATGCACCTAAACACATCTCCCTGTAAGACCAGCCATGGGCCACAGATGGGCGCATTTGCTATTGAAACAACACGGGCGTTGGACGGTGAAACCAGCAAAGACACTTGCGCCGGGCTTTGCGCCACGCCGGGTGCAGGATAGGGCCCAGAGACGGAGACACACACACGCACACACACATACACACACACACAGTCAGACATCAACACAGAGTCTCTGATGAAACTCAAATAATAGCCAAGGGTAAGATAAAAGTCAGAGCTGCCGAGACAGGCGGTGGAATGGGAATACAGTACAGTTTGTACTTTACTTGAGTATTTTATGCTATTTCACACTTTAAATTCAGAGTGAGCTATGAATGAATGAATGCTGATGGAATGAATGTGTTAGAAGTTTTAAATTAAAGCCTGGTTCCTTCTGCCACAGAGTGGTTTAATAAACACATCCCAACCCAGTTAGCAGCAGACACGAGAAGTAAGAGGTTAACTTCCTCACCTCTCCAGAGATCTGCAGGCACAGCATTAAGGAAGGAAGGAAGGAAGGAAGGAAGGAAGGAAGGAAGTAAGGAAGCAGCGAGTGTTAGAGCTAAAGGTCTATTAAGACATTAGTACAAAATAAAGTGTCAGTTAGAAGAGATTTAATTGCAAAATATGGGCACAAGTTTATAAAATAACAAAACTGTACATGATACGTAAATAATGATTAGTCATTTTGAAATGATGGCGCTCAGTTTATTGTTTGTATAAAAACAAATCAAAACCAATCAGAAGTTCTACAAATAACCAAATCATCAGGAGAACTCTTTATCTTTGTTGAACTTTAAAAAGTAAACTACACATTTTTAATTCTATATCAAAACTGTTCCACAAGTTGAAACCTTTCATTGAGGATATACACATCTTAATATTGGTTACCCTCTGCAACGTAGCGAAGATAATATTAAACCACGATGCAGTTTGGTTTCATGTTTCATGTCAACACGCTCTCACTCCCTACTTGTCAAATGTCTGACACATGGTCCAGGACCCTGGTGTTAACTTCCAACAAAAGAGGGGTACCTGTTGCGTTGTTTTTTAACGGGGGGGTCCGTCAGATAGACATTCATGTTAACCCCTCACCGTTGGATAGCGACGAAAGAAAAAACATGCCCCCCCCTTAACTCAGAATCTGTGGCAGTTTTATTATTGGTATTTTTAGCCTATAACAGCTGTTTTAATCAACATTTATTCACGAGGGGGCGACCTCTAGCTCACCCAGTAGGAATGTGCGCCCCATGTCAGCTGAGTCCTTTGCAGCAGCTTGGGTTCGAGTCCGACCTGCTGCCCTTTGCTGCATGTCATCCCCCATCTCTCTCCCAGCTTTCCTGTCTATCCACTGTCACTATATAATAAAGGGAAAAGCCCCAAAAAAATAATCTTAAAATAAAAACATTTATTCACCAGATCTTATCATGGTTTGTATGTATTTTAATGTTATTATTTCAGTCTATTTCAGCCAGGGAAGCTGGATTGCTTTATTGTTTATTGATATTTTTAAAACTATAATGCTTCATCTATCAACATTTATTTAGATGTTATCATGGTATTCAATTCATTATTTTAATAATATTATTTCGGTCTTATTACTTATTTATTACTAGTGAAATATTACAATATGCTGTAAAACGGAACACTATGATATGAGCCGAGCTGAGCGCATTCAAAGCCGATATCCCACAATGCAATGCAGGCATTCATATCAGAGAATCGGACAGTAATCAGCAGATCTTTAACGACAGTATTGCTTCAATATACATATATATATATATATATATATATATATATATATATATATATATATATATATATATATATATATATATATTCAATCAGTGGTTTAGTCACCAGCAACAACACCCTGCTCAGATTTGTTCCATTAAGTTATGCACTGTAATAACGTTTAAAAAAATCTGCTGAATACTCCGGAAGTGACGTAGTAATTACCCCTCGTCTGTGAAAGAATGTTGAATGTTGTAAGTGAGAATTTACACAATAAAGATACCAATAAAGAAAAAATAGTTTTTTATGCTAAGCACTTAGATTTGCCTTAATATACTAACAACCTACAGTTGAGTGTTTAGAACTACAGCCTAATGGCTTGTTTGACTAATTTGCATTTGTTTTGACTTGTACTGTTATAAATAAAATATTTACAAAGAGAAGCATTTTTTTATTTTATTTTCCATACATAGTTATTTAAAAACGCAATTTTCTAATTTTGCAGTTGATGAATATTAATAGCAAAGACTAAAGGAAAAAAACATGAGCATATTTATGTGTGGGACTGTGGGAAATATCAATTTATGGTAGACCTAACATATTAATTATTATATTCAGAAGATGATCCTCATATCAATCACCGTGGTTACAGCTTGTAGCCAGCCTAAACTTTGTAGCCTTTACTGAGGGACTAACTTTTTAAAATTAAGAAGGGACTAGTTTTAGGAAGCATTTTCAGGAAATTAAAAGGATAAGCAGATTGTTACCGAGGTTTTTGTTCACAGAGTAAGATGTATATAGCTTGGTTTGGGTATGTGTACATATACAACGTGTGTTTTGGCATTGTTGGCACACTTCTACCTCAGCCTATACTGCACACAGACCAAGTACTTTTGCCTATTTTGCTGAAACAGAGACCTGTGGTGCCATGCCAACAATCTCATTCAACCATTTTACAAACTGAGGAGTTGGTCGTGACATGGGTCAGAGGGTATCAGAGGTCATAAATGATGAACCAATCAATGGGCTCCGCTCCTGTTCATATGGACAACACCTTTGACTGGAAGGCCCGTGTTCAAAGTGTGTGTTATCATTTAGAGCAGACACTCACGGTGAATCAGATGGTTTATGTTATACAAGGCTGCATTACAGAGCATATTCATATGTCAGAAAGCATGGCAATATCTAAAAACATCTCATTTAAAGCTTGCTTGTCAGGTGACTGCTATGAAGGTTGTGGAGAGGAATAGAAACATATGGTCTGATCTATCTTTATTCTCCATGCCAAGTATGAGCTCTTATCCTCTGGCAGAAGATATAGGGTACCCCAATGTAAAGTTAACATTTCTAAACTATAGGTCTATTCAGACTTACCTCAATTAAAACATTAAATAATGTTGATTGAGGCTGCAGGGGTTGTGGAATAGCTTCATGCTTTTATGGTTGTGCGTAGGTTGCTCTTGTCACATATCTGTGTTACATATCTCTCTGGCTACATATCACTTTGTTTATGTTTTTTATTTTAAGTATATGTCAGCTTTATGATAAAGTGTTATGTGTGAAGCATTTGAACTCAAGGCAAATATCCCTCTGGGGACAATAAAGTATCGCCTGCAAAGTCTCCATGATATGTAAAAATGTAAACGTTATCGTAGGACTATAGCAAACACATCGTTGGAAACTTCTCAACCTCCACAGTAACAAATGTCAGTCTGAAGAGGATACATCACTCCTGCTTTGCAATATTGACCTCTGAACCTTGAACCCAGTACATTTTTGAAGGCCTGTCATTTAGCAACAGCAACATCTGTTATAGAAGGTGCTACACACATAGGACCAGCTGTTATAGAAGGTACTACACACATAGGACCAGCTGTTATAGAAGGTACTACACACACATAGGACCAGCTGTTATAGAAGGTACTACACACATAGGACCAGCTGTTATAGAAGGTACTACACACACATAGGACCAGCTGTTATAGAAGGTACTACACACATAGGACCAGCTGTTATAGAAGGTGCTACACACATAGGACCAGCTGTTCTAGAAGGTACTACACACATAGGACCAACTGTTATAGAAGGTACTACACACATAGGACCAACTGTTATAGAAGGTACTACACACATAGGACCAGCTGTTATAGAAGGTACTACACACATAGGACCAACTGTTATAGGAGGTACTACACACATAGGACCAGCTGTTATAGAAGGTACTACACACATAGGACCAACTGTTATAGGAGATACTACACACATAGGACCAACTGTTATAGAAGGTACTACACACATAGGACCAACTGTTATAGGAGATACTACACACATAGGACCAGCTGTTATAGGAGGTACTACACACATAGGACCAGCTGTTATAGAAGGTACTACACACACATAGGACCAGCTGTTATAGGAGGTACTACACACATAGGACCAGCTGTTATAGGAGGTACTACACACATAGGACCAACTGTTATAGAAGGTACTACACACACATAGGACCAGCTGTTATAGGAGGTACTACACACATAGGACCAGCTGTTATAGGAGGTACTACACACATAGGACCAGCTGTTATAGAAGGTACTACACACACATAGGACCAGCTGTTATAGGAGGTACTACACACATAGGACCAGCTGTTATAGAAGGTACTACACACATAGGACCAGCTGTTATAGGAGGTACTACACACATAGGACCAGCTGTTATAGAAGGTACTACACACATAGGACCAGCTGTTATAGGAGGTACTACACACATAGGACCAGCTGTTATAGGAGGTACTACACACACATAGGACCAGCTGTTATAGGAGGTACTACACACACATAGGACCAGCTGTTATAGAAGGTACTACACACATAGGACCAGCTGTTATAGAAGGTACTACACACACATAGGACCAGCTGTTATAGGAGGTACTACACACACATAGGACCAGCTGTTATAGGAGGTACTACACACATAGGACCAGCTGTTATAGGAGGTACTACACACACATAGGACCAGCTGTTATAGGAGGTACTACACACACATAGGACCAGCTGTTATAGAAGGTACTACACACATAGGACCAGCTGTTATAGGAGGTACTACACACATAGGACCAGCTGTTATAGAAGGTACTACACACATAGGACCAGCTGTTATAGGAGGTACTACACACATAGGACCAGCTGTTATAGAAGGTACTACACACATAGGACCAACTGTTATAGGAGGTACTACACACACATAGGACCAGCTGTTATAGGAGGTACTACACACACATAGGACCAGCTGTTATAGAAGGTACTACACACACATAGGACCAGCTGTTATAGGAGGTACTACACACATAGGACCAGCTGTTATAGAAGGTACTACACACATAGGACCAGCTGTTATAGGAGGTACTACACACATAGGACCAGCTGTTATAGGAGGTACTACACACATAGGACCAGCTGTTATAGGAGGTACTACACACATAGGACCAGCTGTTATAGGAGGTACTACACACATAAGACCAGCTGTTATAGAAAGCTCTGGACCTCAGCTGTCATGTAGATATGGTCTTCAAAGTTTACCCACTGTAAGCACTGTCAAATATGGTAATAAGCTATTTTCATCTATTTAACGATTCTATTTTTAAAATCTGATGACACCAGTGTGTTCCGCATCCTAAAAAACCCAGGATGTATCCAAAATTCTACACTACCAACTTCTACTTATGAGAAATATACCAATATATTTAAACTACAACTCCCACTAGAGACGCGGCCCAGAATCTGTTACAAAGCCAGTTTACTTGTAGTTCTTCCGTGGTTGGGGGGGGGACTTGTTCAGCTCCTGTGTTTCTGCTTCAGATTGCCGCTGCCGGCCAAGCGAACAGTACATGAGACAAATACATGAAACTGTATTTTATTATTATTGTTAGCTTTATTGTTTAAATCCTCAAATACAACGTTAGACAAAAATATCAATATTACGAATATTATGTATTTTCATCTTCTTATCCGCCGAGCGGTACGTACTATGTCACTTCTGGAGTATTCAGCTGATTTTTTAAACGTTATTACGGTGCATAACTCACTAGAACAAAACAGAGCAACGTGTTGTTGCTGGTGACAAAACCACTAATTAAATATATACAGTGCTGCTCATAAGTATTCATACTCATGCTAAAGTTGACTAAAAAGCAGCAGCACTGTATATGTATATTGAAGTGATACTGTCTTTAAAGACCTGCTAATTGCTGTCCGATTTTCGAATGAATGCCTGCATTGCATTGTGGGATATCGGCTTTGAATGCGTCTAGCTCGGATCATATCGTAATGTTCTGTTTTACAACATATATTATATATATATATATATATATATATATATATATATATATATATATATATATATATATATATATATTTCACCGGTAATAAGACCAAAATAATGAAATGAATACCATCATAACATCTAAATAAATGTTGATAGATGTAGCGTTACAGTTTTAAAATATCATTAAACAAAAAAAGCAATCCAGCTTCCCTGGCCAAAATAGACCGAAATAATAACATTAAAAGAAATACATATAAACCATGATAATATCTCGTGAATAAATGTTGATTAAAACAGCGGTTATTGGGCTAAAAATACCAATAATAAAACTGCCACAGATTCTGAGTTAAGGGGGGCATGTTTTTTCTTTCGTCGATATCCGACGGTGAGGGGTTAACATGAATGTCTATCTGACGGACCCCCCCGTTAAAAAACAACGCAACAGGTACCCCTCTTTTGTTGGAAGTTAACACCAGGGTCCTGGACCATGTGTCAGACATTTGACAAGTAGGGAGTGAGAGCGTGTTGTTCATGTGTTGCTTTAAGGTAAAGTAACGATGTACCTGTACTCTCCGAAGGTCTCATCTTTCATTGGCCGAGCTTCAGAGTCCACCTCCTTCTCTTCTTTGTCCTTCACTGGAAAATAACAACAACAACAACAACAACAACAACTTTAACAAGCACAACAACTTTAATTCACAGTCAGTGTGTTGTTGGGTTGTTGTCAGTGTGTTGTTGGGTTGTGTATATTATGAGTGTGTGTGTGTGTGTCTAGCCTGTGTAGTTGTGAATATTATGAGTGTGTGTGTGTGTGTCTAGCCTGTGTAGTTGTGTATATTGTGAGTGTGTGTGTGTCTATCCTGTGTAGTTGTGTATATTATGAGTGTGTGTGTGTGTCTAGCCTGTGTAGTTGTGTATATTATGAGTGTGCGTGTGTGTCTAGCCTGTGTAGTTGTGTATATTATGAGTGTGTGTGTGTGTGTGTCTAGCCTGTGTAGTTGTGTATATTATGAGTGTGCGTGTGTGTCTAGCCTGTGTAGTTGTGTATATTATGAGTGTGTGTGTGTGTCTAGCCTGTGTAGTTGTGTATATTATGAGTGTGTGTGTGTGTCTAGCCTGTGTAGTTATGTATATTATGTGTGTGTGTGTGTGTCTAGCCTGTGTGTGTTGTGTATATTATGAGTGTGTGTGTGTGTGTGTCTAGCCTGTGTAGTTGTGTATATTATGAGTGTGTGTGTGTGTCTAGCCTGTGTAGTTATGTATATTATGAGTGTGTGTGTGTCTAGCCTGTGTAGTTGTGTATATTATGAGTGTGTGTGTGTCTAGCCTGTGTAGTTGTGTATATTATGAGTGTGTGTGTGTGTCTAGCCTGTGTAGTTATGTATATTATGAGTGTGTGTGTGTCTAGCCTGTGTAGTTGTGTATATTATGAGAGTTTGTGTGTCTAGCCTGTGTAGTTGTGTATATTATGAGTGTGTGTGTGTGTGTCTAGCCTGTGTAGTTATGTATATTATGAGTGTGTGTGTGTCTAGCCTGTGTAGTTGTGTATATTATGAGTGTGTGTGTGTGTCTAGCCTGCGTTGTTATGTATATTATGAGTGTGTGTGTGTCTAGCCTGTGTAGTTGTGTATATTATGAGTGTGTGTCTAGCCTGGTTAGTTGTGTATATTATGAGTGTGTGTGTGTGTGTGTCTAGCCTGTGTAGTTATGTAAATTATGAGTGTGTGTGTGTGTCTAGCCTGTGTAGTTATGTATATTATGAGTGTGTGTGTCTAGCCTGTGTAGTTGTGTATATTATGTGTGTGTGTGTGTCTAGCCTGTGTAGTTATGTATATTATGAGTGTGTGTGTGTGTCTAGCCTGTGTAGTTGTGTATATTATGAGTGTGTGTGTGTCTAGCCTGTGTAGTTGTGTATATTATGAGTGTGTGTGTGTGTCTAGCCTGTGTAGTTATGTATATTATGAGTGTGTGTGTGTCTAGCCTGTGTAGTTGTGTATATTATGAGTGTGTTTGTGTCTAGCCTGTGTAGTTGTGTATATTATGAGTGTGTGTGTGTGTCTAGCCTGTGTAGTTATGTATATTATGAGTGTGTGTGTGTCTAGCCTGTGTAGTTGTGTATATTATGAGTGTGTGTGTGTGTGTCTAGCCTGCGTTGTTATGTATATTATGAGTGTGTGTGTGTCTAGCCTGTGTAGTTGTGTATATTATGAGTGTGTGTCTAGCCTGTGTAGTTGTGTATATTATGAGTGTGTGTGTGTGTGTGTGTCTAGCCTGTGTAGTTATGTATATTATGAGTGTGTGTGTGTGTCTAGCCTGTGTAGTTATGTATATTATGAGTGTGTGTGTGTCTAGCCTGTGTAGTTGTGTATATTATGAGTGTGTGTGTGTGTCTAGCCTGTGTAGTTATGTATATTATGAGTGTGTGTGTGTCTAGCCTGTGTAGTTGTGTATATTATGAGTGTGTGTGTGTGTGTGCGTTGTGTGTATCTAGGGTTGATGGGAGGTCAGGTCTTACCTGCGTATTTGCCTCCCTTGCTGCGTTTGATGAGGCAGAGGATGAGCAGGATCAGCACCAGCAGCACGATGGCGCTGATCAGTCCGATTAACCAGCCCTGAGTGGCGAACCCCCCAGGCATCTCCGACGGCACTGAGAGACACAGAGACATTACTACAGACAGGATTTATACCAATGATTGCAGTCATCTGAACCAGCCTTCCCTTAATAATAATATACAGCAACAATTAGAGGGATTAATAAAATATGTCTTCTTCTTTGTCTTCTGTTTGTTACTGGCCTCCAGCTGTCAAAAAGACATGATTATTTATATTAATCACTGTGAGTACTACCTGGTCCGATGGTCCACATCACGTCTTCCCACTGAGTGTCGTTCCCGTGTTTGATCATCAGGTGGTACTGAGATCCTGGTTGGAGGCCTGTCAGCGAATAGAAAGCCTGCGTGGAGTTCACCACCTCTGACTCCTCCCACTGAGCCCCGGCTGCAACACACACACACACACACTAGGGGTGGGATCGGGCCAAATTTTTCTCTCCGCATCCGGCCCGCATCCGGCCCACGTCCGACAGAACCGTGACCGAAGACGGCCCGAGCCCGACAGGCATCAAGAGATTTATGTCCGAGTCCGGCCCGCCCCGACACCGTTAAAATCTAATTTTTTTTCTCATACTAATGACACATGTAGGCTACGTTTGTTTGTGTGGAAAGACGGCTTTTATTAAGCAACTGTAAGGCACTCTGTAAATAACCATATGTATATTTTGTTACAAAATATAGTGACTGTCTTTTATTTTGAAATTTTTGTATTGAAACGGACTTCCGGTCTAAAGCTACGCGCTTTTGTTTTGTTTTTGCTTTGGAAGCACACACATCTGGCTAACGCAGTTCATAGCAGGTAGCTCATTCCAAAAAAAACGGCAATAACTTGGACACGGAGCCCATGGTAAACGACAAATTCATACTTGCAGCCCTTCCGAAGAGGCAAAAGGTTTGTTTATTCAGTTGAGAATGAGCATTTTGCCTGTTAATGTTTGTTTTGCACAAATGTAAGACAGCATGTGATTGTGAACAATGTTAACTGATCGGTTACATGTTTTGTATACATTTCAGCTCTTACGTTGGCAACATGGTGAACGGATTATGGTTCATAAAGAATTAAACATCATGAAACCATCAGTAAAAGTCTCATCTCTGTTCGGGGGGCATGCTACACACTCAGCAATGTCAACAGATGAGCGCATCAGCACAGTGAGTCTGTCTCTGTCTGATATACAGTCTGTCTGATATGCAGTCTGTCTGATATACAGTCTGTCTGATATGCAGTCTGTCTGATATACAGTCTGTCTGATATACAGTCTGTCTGATATGCAGTCTGTCTGATATACAGTCTGTCTGATATACAGTCTGTCTGATATTTCGTTGTCCATTAAAGCTATAAACACATTTCTGCAATTCTGCACACAGGAATATGGATGTTAGGTTCATATTTTACAAAAATGAACCTTTGCATCAAGTGAAACAGGCCCATTACATAATAAGCTGTTTTAAATTTTAAACGTCCAATGCCTTAGGCTACCGCGCTGATGTGACCGCCCGAGCCCGGCCCGAGCCCGGCCCGAGCCCGGCCCGAGCCCGGCCCGAACCCGGCCATCATTTCTAAATATCTGTCTGAACCCGGCTCGGCCCGTCGGGACCCGTCGGGCTTGGGTCGGGTATCCCAGCCTTAACACACACACGCACGCACGCACACACACACACACACACACGCGCATGCACGCACACACACACACACACACACACACACACACACACACACACAGAACCACGCACGCACACACAGACACACACAGACACGCATGCACGCACACAGACACAGACACAGACACACACACACACACACACACACACACACACACACACACCCACGCACGCACACACAGACACACACACACGCATGCACGCACACACACACACACACACACACACACACACACACACACACACACACACACACACAGACTTTTAACTTCAGTGAACTTCAAGTATTCCTAATCTGTCCCTCCCAGATGTAAATCAGAACTCAAACTACACTCATTTGTTTTAAGGAAAACCCCAAACAGATTTTTATAATATTTAGAGATCATGGAGTCCAGCTTCTGATTGGGTATTATACAACATATAGATCTGATTGGATAACTAGATATGTACATGCTCCAATCAGCCTGACAGCACAGCATGTTGATGTTTACTACAGCAGAAGTGATGGCAGAATGGTATTAACCAGTAATTACAGTAATAATTGCTCATCCTCTTTTCGCTCCATTTCTCGCTGCTATCTCCTCCTCCATTTATCTCTTAGTCATCATCAGACTGACACTGAAGCTGCATATTTATATTTTTACAGTTTTTCGCGGTGATCCAGGACAAAAATGTGCAGGATTTAGTGGATTGTTTTTCTGCTCGGGGTGGAGATGTGTTGATATTCTGAGTTTTAGTTTAACTCTTTTTTAAATTGGTTTAAAACCTGTGGAACATTATGAGTCAGCAGATTCCGAGTCCTGGTAATTACGCAGGAATATTAAAACTGCTTTTCTTACAACTCTTCCGGAGGTAGCGGATGACGAAGCCGTGGTTCCTTTCTCTGTCTCCAGGAACCCAGCTCAGGTTGAGGGACGTGTTGCTGGAAACGATGGTGATGTTGGACGGAGGGACTAAAAGAGACGGATATGGAAAGGAACGGAAACAGGAAGAAGTTACACAACAAAGATGAGGAACTGAATGAAAGTTCTGAGTAAAGTTGTGGGTGTGTTTGAAGGTACTAGTTCACCTTCATGGACTAAACATATAGATAAAATGGTTGTTAAGATGGCAAGTGGGGTTTCTGTTGTTAAAAGATGTGCGCCATATTTATCACAAAGTTCAATCAAAATATTAGCAAAAGCTTTAATATTGTCTAATCTTGATTATTGTTCAGTGGTATGGTCTAATGCAACTCAAGAAAAAATAACTAAATTGCAAATGAAGCAAAATAGAGCCGCATGTATCGCGCATAGGTGTGGATTTCGGGCAAATGTTGTTACAATGCACAAATGTTTAGGTTGGTTATTTGTAAGAAATAGATTATTCTTCTCCGTGAACCATCACCTTATCGTGGTGGAGAGGTTTGTGTGTCTCTGTGAACCTGAGGGCTGTGTTGTCTGGAGCTTTGTGCTCCTGGTAGGGTCTCCCAAGGCAAAGTGGTCTCAGGTGAGGGGCCAGACAAAGAATGGTTCAAAAACCCCAATGAAGAAGCAAGGTAGAGATGGAGTGACCCTGCCCGGAGGAAGCCCGGGGCCCCGTCTGGAGCCAGGCCCAGGCGGGCGGGCTCGTCGGCGAGCGCCTGGTGGCGGGTTTGCCACGGAGCCCGGCCGGGCACAGCCCGACCAAGCTACGTGGCTCCCATCTCTCCAGCCCATGGGCCCACCACCTGTGGGAGGAACCGTTGGGGTCGGGTGCGATGCCACATGGGTGGCAGTGAAGGTCAGGGGCCTCGACGGACCAGACCCGGGTGGCAGACGCTGGCTCTGGGGACGTGGAACGTCACCTCTCTGTGGGGGAAGGAGCCGAACTGGTGCGGGAGGTGGGCGCTACCGGTTAGATCTGGTGGGGCTTACCTCTACGCACAGTCTCGGTTCTGGAACCATACTCCTGGATAGGGGTTGGACTCTTTTCTTCTCCGGAGTTGCCCAGGGTGTGAGGCGCCGGGCGGGTGTGGGGATACTCACAAGCCCCGGCTGGCGCCGCTGTGTTGGAGTTTACCCGGTGGACGAGAGGGTCGCCTCCCTCGCCTGCGGGTTGTGGGGGAAAACTCTGACTGTTGTTTGTGCATATGCACCAAACAGGAGTTCGGAGTATTCGGCCTTTTTGGAGACCTTGACTGGAGTCCTGCATGGGGCTCCAGTGGGGACTCCATTGTTCTGCTGGGGGACTTCAACGCACACGTGGGCAATGATGGAGACACCTGGAGGGCGTGATTGGGAGGAACGGCCTCCCTGATCTAAACCAGAGTGGTTGTTTGTTGTTGGACTTCTGTGCTAGTCATGGATTGTCTATAACGAACACCATGTTCGAACATAGGGATGCTCATAAGTGTACCTGGTACCAGAGCACCCTAGGCCAAGGTCAATGATCGATTTCATAATCGTTTCATCTGATCTGAGGCCGTATGTTTTGGACACTCGGGTGAAGAGAGGGGCAGAGCTGTCAACCGATCACCATCTGGTGGTGAGTTGGGTCAGGGGTGGGGAAGACTCTGGACAGACCTGGTAAGCCCAAACGTGTAGTGCGGGTAAATTGGGAACGTCTGGAGGAGGCCCCTGTCCGACAGACTTTCAACTCACACCTCCGGGCGGAGCTTTTCGTGCATCCCTGTGGAGGCTGGGGGCATTGAACCCGAGTGGACAATGTTCAAAGTTTCCATTGCTGAAGCTGCGGCGAGGAGCTGTGGTCTTAGGGTCTTAGGTGCCTCAAGGGGCGGTAACCCACGAACACCGTGGTGGACACCGGTGGTCAGGGAAGCCGTCCGACTGAAGAAGGAGTCTTTCCGGGATATGTTATCCCGGAGGACTCGGAGGCAGTTGCAGGGTACCGAAGGGCCGAAGGGCTGCAGCCTCTGCCGTGAAAGAGGCAAAGCAGCGGGTGTGGGAGAAGTTTGGAGAAGATATGGAGAAGGACTTTCGGTCGGCACCAAAGTGCTTCTGGAAAACTGTTCGCCACCTCAGGAGGGAAGGGGAACCATCCAAGCTGTGTACAGTAAGGATGGGACACTGTTGACCTCAACTGAGGAGGTAATAGGGCGGTGGAAGGAGCACTTTGAGGAACTCCTGAATCCGACTAATACGCCCTCTATGTTAGAGGCAGAGCTGGAGGATAACGGGGATTGTCGCCGATTTCCCAGGCGGAAGTCACTGATGTAGTCAAACAACTACACAGTGGCAAAGCCCGGGGATTGATGAGATCCGTCCAGAAATGCTCAAGGCTCTGGGTGTGGAGGGGCTGTCCTGGTTGACACGCCTCTTCAACGTTGCGTGGAAGTCTGGGACGGTGCCAAAGGAGTGGCAGACTGGGGTGGTGGTTCCCCTTTTTAAAGGGGGACCAGAGGGTGTGTGCCAATTATAGGGGTATCACACTTCTCAGCCTCCCTGGTAAAGTCTACTCCAAGGTGCTGGAAAGGAGGGTTCGGCCGATAGTCGAACCTCGGGTTGAGGAGGAACAATGCGGATTCCGTCCTGGTCGTGGAACAACGGACCAGCTCTTCACTCTCGCAAGGATCCTGGAGGGAGCCTGGGAGTATGCCCAACCGGTCTACATGTGTTTTGTGGATTTGGAGAAGGCGTATGACCGGGTCCCCGGGAGATACTGTGGGAGGTGCTGCGGGAGTATGGGGTGAGGGGTCTCTACTCAGGGCCATCCAATCTCTGTATGACCAAAGTGAGAGCTGTGTCCGGGTTCTCGGTAGTAAGTCGGACTCGTTTCAGGTGAGGGTTGGCCTCCGCCAGGGCTGCGCTTTTGTCACCAATCCTGTTTGTAATATTTATGGACAGGATATCGAGGCGTAGTCGGGTGGGGAGGGGTTGCAGTTTGGTGGGCTGGGGATCTCATCGCTGCTCTTTGCAGATGATGTGGTCCTGATGGCATCATCGGCCTGCGACCTTCAGCACTCACTGGATCGGGTTCGCAACCGAGTGTGAAGCGGTTGGGATGAGGATCAGCACCTCTAAATCGGAGGCCATGGTTCTCAGCAGGAAACCGATGGAATGCCTTCTCCAGGTAGGGAATGAGTCCTTACCCCAAGTGAAGGAGTTCAAGTACCTTGGGGTTTTGTTCGCGAGTGAGGGACAATGGAGGGAGATTGGTCGGAGAATCGGGCGCAGCGGGTGCGGTATTGCATTCAATCTATCGCACCGTTGTGATGAAAAGAGAGCTGAGCCAGAAGGCAAAGCTCTCGATCTACCGGTCAGTTTTCGTTCCTACCCTCACCTATGGTCATGAAGGCTGGGTCATGACCGAAAGAACGAGATCCAGGGTACAAGCGGCGAAATGGGTTTCCTCAGGAGGGTGGCTGGTGTCTCCCTTAGAGATAGGGTGAGAAGCTCAGTCATCCGTGAGGAGCTCGGAGTAGAGCCGCTGCTCCTTTGCGTCGAAAAGGAGCCAGTTGAGGTGGTTCGGGCATCTGGTAAGGATGCCCCTGGGCGCCTCCCCACGGAGGTGTTCCAGGCACGTCCAGCTGGGAGGAGGCCTCGGGAAGACCCAGGACTAGGTGGAGGGATTATATCTCCAACCTGGCCTGGGAACGCCGGGATCCCCAGTCGGAGCTGGTTAATGTGGCTCGGGAAAGGGAAGTTTGGGGTCCCCTGCTGGAGCTGCTCCCCCCGCGACCCGACACCGGATAAGCGGACGAAGATGGATGGATGGATTATGTGTTTTCTTTAGGAATATTCTTGTTACAAAGAAACCATATATTTTGTATAATAAATTACCTATGTTACCTATGTTAAATTAATATGTTACCTGAACAAATAACCCAAGAAAGCAGTAAAAGGAGATGTAAAAGTTTAGTTAAAACATATCTATTGTTTAAAGAAGTTAGGTAGACAAAGAAACAACATTGGTTGAGGTTTAACAATATATGTATGTTTGTTCAATTGTGAGATGTGTCCAGAGAGGATGAAAGAAATGTTATAGTACAATAGAATGTGGATATACCTGTCTTAAAAATGTGTTCAGCTTAAAAGTAAGGAATACCTAATGACTGCACTGGTGGAGCTGTCTATGTGTCTGTCCTTGTCTTATGTATATGTATTTTGTTATTTTTGTCATGAAATTATAGTGTATGTTTAGTTTTTGTTTTACAATTTTTATTTTTTATTGTTTATGATGTTATGTGTATTTATTATTGCATTGCCACATTTTCAAGTGAAGAATAACATCTGCAATGCAGGAGCTAATGAGGATCCTAAATAAATAAACTAAGACACAAACCTCCGTCCAGCAGGGTGGCGCCCCTCCGTGTGATGGGCGGTCCGTCTCCGGCGGCTGTGCGTGCGATCACTTTGAAGATGTAATGGCTGCTGGGGTCCAGAGAGTCCAACTCAATGTGAGTCACACTGGGATCGCTGATCATCTGCATCTGCAGCGTGCTCTCCACCTCTGCACAGGAAACACAAACCTCCCAAACTCAACTTCTGCAGTGGACAATGTAACGCCACTGTGTCCATGTGCGTGCGTGTGTCATGCGCGTATGTGTGTGTGTGCAGGTGTGTGTGAGTGTGTGGTTAAGCAAGGTCAGGAGAGAGAGCGCGGTAAGGTGTCGGAGTGAAAGTAACTTTTGGGATAATCACAGTGACAAGCTAGCGCCGTCTGCTGTTGAGAGGTCAGCATGTGGTTTTGGAAAGCCAAGAGGAAAGTTGCTGATGAGCACAGCCTATTTCAGGAGAACTAGGACATGGATTATTTCTTTGTTGACCCTACTGACCAGATACGTTGCTCTGATTGGTTGTTGGTTGTTGAGCAGAGTTTTGGTCTAGAGTTCCAGATTTGGTCTGGCACTGTCAGGCTACAGAGTACAGGTACTTGAATATTTTATACATCTACTCATATACTAAACTGCTTCAATATAGTTTTCTATATCCCACCCCGATGACTTTTGTACAGACCTTTCTAGAAAGATGAAAACTCACCCTGTCGATACTGCACCACATATCCCAGCAGGAGCCCATTAGTTTCTTCTGGAGGAGTCCAGTACAGAATCAGGGATTTATCTGAAGGACTCTCGAAACTCAACGATGCAGGAGGACCCGGTGCTACACACACACACACACACACACACACACACACACACACACACACACACACACACACACACACCAGTTAGCATATCTAACAAATGTATCTTCAATAAGTCCATATATCACACAGAGGCAGAGCCAGATGTTTTAAACATTCAGGGCTCAGCCCAAACCTTGGGGCCATGCTCCATTTAGCAGCTTTATGAACTATATTTCAAACCGTTTGAGATAACAGAATGCCTAAAAATCATCATTTGGGAAAAACATGATAGCTGCTGAAGAAAATAATCATCCCATAGAGCTGACATCCAGTTTATATCGAATTGTAACTACATACCTACATCATCTTTGTTTCTCTGTCTCTTTCTTTTTTTCTTTGTTTTTCATCCTGTAGAGCTGACATCCTGTTTCTATCTAATTGTTCTTCAACTGTCTTCATCGTCATGCTTAAAGGTCCCATGGCAAGAAAAGTTCACTTTATGAAGTTTCTTACCATTAATCTGAGTTCCCGCAGCCTGTCTATGGTCCCCCAGTGGCTAGAAATGGTGATAGGTGTAAACTGAGCCCTGGCTATCCTGCTCTGCCTTTGAGAAAATGAAAGCTCAGATGGGCCGATCTGGAATCTTCTCCTTATGAGGTCATAAGGGGAAAGGTTACCTCCCCTTTCTCTGCTTTGCCCGCCCAGAGAATTTGGCCCACCCATGAGAGAGAGACATCATGGCTTTCAAACGAGCAAAGTGGCAGTTGGTCAAGGCCACACCCCCACCCTCCACATTGACCCCCCCCCCTCCTCCTCAACAGCTACAGACACAGAAATGGCACATCCTAAGGAAAGCTCATTGTGGGACTGGCTCTTGTGGCTGTAATTCTGCACCAAGGCTGAATTTCAAGAAAGAGACTTCAGATACATAGCCTAGAAATCTAAACGCACCTTAGCGGCAGCAAATTTAATTTGCAGCCAGGGGGGGCTAGGCACTCTCCGTTGACTTGCAAGCTGGAAAAAACCAAATCTGGTCAGGCCAATCGTGTATAGAGTCGATGGGTGGGCTTATGGCTGCTGCTGGCAGGCTTGTGCAAAATTCTGAATTTCAGACTTGGCCTCCATTCAATTCATGAATTGGAATTTGAATTGAATTGACTCTGCCCCACAGGAAGTTGAATTGGAATGACAGGAAGTGGAATTAAATTAATGCCAATTCAAAGAAATTCCACACAGTCACACAACAGAAAGAATGTGTTGAATCTCACATACATTCAGTGTTAGAAAGGTTACTTTGGAAATGTAATTGCTTACCCATATTAAATGTGGTTTGGATTACTTAATTTGGATTACTTTATCAATGCAAAACAATTTTCTTTTGATTTGATTAATTAAATTACACATTTTACCTCAGTAATACAACAGAATACAATTACATACATTTTGTAATTTAATAACATAATTTCATTACACTTAACTAGTCACTCCTCAACCCTGCATACATTTAGTTCCAAAATATAGAGTTTTAGAGTATAGAGAACAAATATTTCTATTAATTCCACAATTTAATTGTTTTCTTGATTTACAATAAGTAATAAGAAAAAAATGTGCTTGCATACTTTTAAACATGTATGATATCCAGTGTTGGGGGATTACTTTACATTACTGCTTATGAAGTAATGCCATAATATAATCACATTTGGCTGTAACTGAGTAATGTAACACATTAATGTTACTGTTTTTGTGAGTTGGTGTGTTTAAGCCCTTTATGAGCTCTATGCTTAATACCATCAAGAGATGGTTTTCAAAATAAAAGACTGTCTGTCTGTTAACTTACTTGTAGATGCCTTTTAAAATATGAAGTAGCCTTGATGGAGCCACAGACTGGAGCACTGCAATGCTTGCATATGGCTCTGTGGTTTCCAGGTGTTCGTGTTGGAATTGGTTCTTCAAAATGAACTAGTACAGATGAGCTTTTAGGCCTGCTATTATTTTCCATGTCGCTGTTATTACAGGTGTCAAATCTATAAATGTTTGTAATCTGAAGTTGTAAGGGACTTCTGAAACTTAAAAAGTCCAGTGTTGACCATCAAATTGTGTAGAAAAGAAGCTTTCAAACAAATGTTTACCTCACATTGTTTGGCAACAATTTGAAATACTTGGTTAAAAGTAAAGCATTCTGGGAAATGGAGTCATGGTCCATCATGTTCCACAAAATTAAAAATACAATAAATCAAACTTAACTAATTGTTCTATGACTAGAGCTTTTAACATTCATTGCTGGGGAAAACATTTCCTGTTAATGTAATCTGTACAAGTAGTTCAAACTAATATCGTTTATAGAATATGTAATGCAATCATATCTGACATATATTGTAAAGCTTCATTGTTAAACACTTCACTTAAATTATGTATATGAATTTCTTTGAATTTTTGTTGAATTGCAATTCTGCTTCCTTTAATTCAAATTTGAATTGTAATTCTAGATCCTGTTTTTGACATCAATTCAAATTCAATTCAAATTCAAGAATTTAATTGGAATTTAGGAGTCATTCTCAATTCAATTCTGAATTGTGCACAAGCCTGGCTGCTGGGAACAGAGGTCTTCTGGAAGACTTGGAGTTCAGCTTTTCTTTGAGAAAAGAACAAAGAACGGCACTGAAGTCATTCTTAAATAAGGAAGATGTGTTCGGAGTTATGCCGACTGGATATGACAAAAGTTTAAAGTTTCATCTATCAACTAGCTTTGCTACCTTCTTCGTTGCTCTGCCTGGTTGTAGTGCTATCCTATTGCGTGCAGAGGGAATTTGAAAGACAACTTCCCCTCGGATTGAGCGCTGACCAATGGTGAGTTCCCAGACCCAACATCTTGATGTGGGTCTGGCTTGTCAGGCTATCAGATACAGTATTAGGGGACCACATGCGGGGCTGGAGCTCCAGACGCTCTGCCCCTGCTCTCCCATAACTCTATTTCCGTGGACTCACCTCCCTCGGGGGTGCTGAAGTGGTGTGGGGAGGAGGGAGGACCCTCTCCTTTGCTGTTAAAGGCCGTGACATACAACTCGTAGCGAGAGAACAGCTGCAGCCCAGATACTTCCTCTGAGGTCTTTGTGCCGTGGACCACCATCACCCGACTCTCCCTGTTTCTGTCCATCCCTCGCTCAGATCTTTCCTCCTTCTGTCTCTCCTTGTGCAGGTTTCCCAGGGACCTGCGGCCCCGACCCCCATGTGGACCCAACCTCCTGATGTAGATCTGACAGGGGCAGAATTAACCAAATGAATGTGCAGTGTAACCAAGCATGACAAAGGTATTAGTGGGACTAATCCTTTGCAGTTCTAAATTAGTGATCAACAGACCCGAACAGCAACTGTGAATGTTTTTTTTTTTTACAATCTTCAGCGGTGATTCAGAATGGAGTTTTACTTTTCGTTGACTTATGTAACCTTTATTTATAAAATGGCTGCAGACATAAACAAAACATCTCATATCTTACAAAACTATATGCTTTTAAAAATGCTTAAAAGTGGCCACATGGTGGTACCATCTGCACAAGTTATCAGTTCTTGGCTCACGGCTGAACTCTTCACCAAATTCTGTCAAATTCTCTTAATTTTCTTTGTATTCTTATATATAATACTCTCCTTATAGTTTTTCTGTGAATGTGTTTCTTGAGATTGAGTTGTTGTAATAACTGTTGTAAGTGTTCTAAGTTGTAATAAGTGTTGTTAGTTGTAATAACTGTTGAAATAACCGTTGTAAGTTGTACTAACTGTACCTTGTATCCCTGCAGCAGACCTCGGACGTTCTGGGCTTCGTTCCACTTGACTCGGACCGTGCTGTTCATCACGGTCGTTGTGACTCCAGTCGGCGCTTCCGCCGGCTCTGAGAGCGACAAATAAACAAAAATCATTATTTGAATGAAGAAATATGTTGCATTTGTTTTATTTCTGGTACTTTCTCTGGGCACTGATAATATTGTATCCCAGTTTAAACATTATCAATTATTATGCCTCATATCACATATGAACATACAACCGTGCCCCCAATCTACAAACTGATGGGCGAGGATGAGGCCCCCTCTGCCCAGGAAACTGCCCGATAAGCCAGCTCTTGTGTCAGCCTGTCGGCCCAAACTGAGACTCAAAAAACTCATCCAAATGGTTATGTTACACATAAATATGTCCATCAATCATTCAGGCTTTTGACTCTTGACAGAGAGAGAATCTCCGTTAGAAAACCACTGACAGCGATGAACAAGCTGCACACCAGAGCGCTTCTTTTCTACCAGAAACAAGATCCCAACAAAACAAGTCGTCCAACTGCTGGTCTCTTTTATTGGATTTGACATTTCTGCAGAACTCAATGTGATGCACTCTCATTGTAAGATGTTCCAGTAATCAAATATCCAGACTCTCTGGTGTGAGAAAGGAACTTTGACCTCTTTTATGAGGGATGTAATTACTCAGTTCTTGTACAAGAAAGGTCTTCAAGTATTTGTTGCTCTGTATGAAGAACAATCAGCCTCTACATAGAGTTTACTACAGACACAAGTTCCTTCAAATCAGACACATTTAGTCTGAAGGGATTTTCCTCTTGGCCATGAAGAAAGTAATTTGTGTAGAAAATAGGAAGAAGATCTTTTTGTTGATGATTGGTGTGAAACTATCTGTGCTAGCATTCCAAAGTCTTGTTTACTGTTAGATGCAATATAAATGTAATTTAATTCAAAGAGTGAGATTGTGTGTTTACTGTAGATTTATTGATCTTTATGTTTGTGTGTTGTAGTATTGTCTTGTATGTTTTTTTTGACTGGGTGAAGAGATAACTCACTATGACTCTGTTGCTCTGGAAGAAATGATCCGTAGAGTTCGGATAACGTACCTTCCTCTCCAGAGTGTCCGATCTCCGGCTCCGGTGCCGGTCCTTCTCCGAGAGAGTTGACAGCCTGGACTTTGATCTCAAACGGTGTGTACGTTCCTGTGTTGTTTACCCTGAACGGCGGAGACGTTACGTCTTGGTGGTTCCAGTGTACACTATCAGCCTTCCTCCAGAACACCTTGTACAGGAAGCCGTGGCTGTTATGTAAGCGCTTGTCCATCTCCTGGAAAGACACACAGGAATATTAAATGGATTTTTTGATTAAAGTTGGAGACTTTGACAGCGATGATTACAGACTGAAGTACTCACATCCCAGGTAATGATCAGAGTCTTTGGGTCTGTGGACTCACTGCGCACACCCGTCGGGTTACTATCAGGAACTGCAGGACGGAGACAGGGGAAAAAGACAGATAACATCCCATTATAAAGAAACAAAGTAAAGAAATAAAGTTTGACAAATGCATGTCTTTGCTTTCTTGCTGAGTCAGATGAGAAGATTGATACCTCTGTAATATGTCCCTTAGTTTAGTATGAAGATTGAAAAAATGGATGAAAAAAATCAACCTACCAGCATCTGTAAAACTAACTTATTTCCACGTTATATTCTGTTTGTGTAATCCGTAAAACAAAATGTAAAAACCAGTTGTGGTTTTAAGGGACTATTTCTTGGCTAGGTGTTAAATAAGCTAAGCTAACCAGCTGCAGGCTGGCTGCTTTTCCTGACATTTGAATCAACCTTCAGATCTAACAAGAAAGGGATGAAGACAAAATGTTAAATTCTTCCTTAAATGAAGATTAAATAAGACATAATTAAATTAGTTGAATTAATAGGGTTGACGGATCATGGACACAGGATAAGTGTGGGAATCAAACTTCTGAGCAGACTGCTTTAATGAAACTCTAACCCAAACTTTACAGACGTTACAGTGAGAGCGGCGGGCGTCGCTTACCACCTGGCGGCGTTTCGTATGTCTGTGAGGGCTCGCTGGGGTCGCTGTGGCCCAGCTCGTTGATGGCGGTGACCCTGAAGCGGTAAGTGCAGAAACGATGGAGGGTCAGCTCCAGGTGGTTGAATTCCCTGGGAACTCTCTTCCACTCCTCCCACAGCCACTTCCCCTCCTCAGTGTGTCGCTCCTCCCGGGCCTCCACGATGAACTCTGAGAGAAAGACACAGTTATTACTACTTCCTGTCAGATGTTAGGACCTGGAACTCCACGATGAACACAGTTATATTAGAGCGGATGCTAATACGTTACATATATTTATACATCTGTAATACTAATACATACATCTTAGCGTGAACATTGCATTGGACATATGCAGTATATTAATATAGTAATATAAGGAAAGTTGACTTCCAGTTTGACACTATAGAGATAAAACAAAACAGTTGACTTTTGTCTATTTTTATACTATATTAACAGTTATGATGACAATAATGGTAACGATCAAAGTTTAACAGTCTCGAGAACAGTAGCACAGTACTAGTTCATATATATATATATACTGTATATATTATATTTACCTTTTATAGTATGAGAGCTTATCCTCTTTTCTATTAGAAGCCTTTTTCTTTGTTGAACAAAGTCATAGTATAGTATGTCAAAAAAAGTCACTAAAACGTCCTATGAAGTCATAGTGTGTTATGTTAAAAAAAGTCATAAAAAAGTCATAGAATAGTATGTCGAAAAAAGTTTTAAAAAAAAAGTCATTGTATAGTATGTTGGAAAAAGTCATAAAAAGTCATAGTATAGTATGTGGAAAAAAGTAATAAAAAGTAATAGTATAGTATGTTGAAAAGTCATAAAAAAGTCATAGTATAGTATGTCGAAAAAATGTCATAGTATAGCATGTTGAAAAAAGTTACAAAAAGTCATAGTATAGTATGTTGAAAAAAGTCATAAAAAGTCATAGCATAGTATGTTGAAAAGTCATAAAAAAGTCATAAAAAGTCATAGTATAGTATGTCGAAAAAAGTCATAAAAAGTCATATTATAGTATGTCGAAAAAAGTCATAAAACGTATGTCGAAAAAAGTCACAAAAAAGTAATAGTATAGTATGTCAAAAAAAGTCATAAAAAGTCATATTATAGTATGTCGAAAAAAGTCATAAAACGTATGCCGAAAAAAGTCACAAAAAAGTAATAGTATAGTATGTCAAAAAAAGTCATAAAACGTCAAAGAATAGTATGTTGAAAAGTCATAAAATGTCATAGTATAGTATATAAAAAAAGTAATAAAAAGTCATAGTGTAGTATGTTGAAAAAAGTCTCAAAAAAGTCATAGCATAGTATGTCGAAAAAAGTTACAAAAAGTCATAGTATAAGATGTCGAAAGAAGTCATAAAAAGTCATTGTAAAGTATGTCAAGAAAAGTCATAAAAAGTCATAAAAAGTGATAGTATAGTATGTTGAAACCAGTCATTAAAAACTTTTAAGTTTTATGAATATACTGAATATACTGAATCAGGTTGAAAGTGGGCTGGAGCTTAGATGGGAATTTATTAAGTCACAAATATTTTCTACCAATAAGAATGATACAGTCATTTATCCTGCCCTAACTGCAACACAGCTAACAGGAGACTCAGGAAGATGTCAATCAACCAGTCTAAACACACCCACACAGAAAAGAGGGCCCATCAGCCAGGTTGAGTGAAAACCCCTGTGTGGGTGTTCAGGGCCTTTAAAGTGATATCTGCAAGTTCCTTTAACTCACATACGGAAATATCAGTTTTGTGACCTCTGACTGTTTCCCATAGTCTGTCTATGTCTATGTCTGTGTCTGTGTGTGTGTGTGTGTGTTCAGGAGTCCTTATGTTTTTTCCCCCAGCGTATTTCCTTGGAGAACGTTGGCACCAAGATCCTGGTTCCAGCTGTCGCCGTGGTCCTGCTGCACTCCCTGCTGAACTCAGCGGTGCCCTGCAGTGTCTTGCTGCTTCCTGCTGAACCCTGCTGCTTCCTGCTGAACCCTGCTGCTTCCTGCTGAACCCTGCTGCTTCCTGCTGAACCCTGCTGCTTCCTGCTGCTTCCTGCTGAAACCTGCTGCTTCCTGCTGAAACCTGCTGCTTCCTGCTGAACCCTGCTGCTTCCTGCTGAACCCTGCTGCTTCCTGCTGCTTCCTGCTGAAACCTGCTGCTTCCTGCTGAAACCTGCTGCTTCCTGCTGAACCCTGCTGCTTCCTGCTGAACCCTGCTGCTTCCTGCTGCTTCCTGCTGAAACCTGCTGCTTCCTGCTGAAACCTGCTGCTTCCTGCTGAACCCTGCTGCTTCCTGCTGAACCCTGCTGCTTCCTGCTGCTTCCTGCTGAAACCTGCTGCTTCCTGCTGAAACCTGCTGCTTCCTGCTGAAACCTGCTGCTTCCTGCTGAACCCTGCTGCTTCCTGCTGAACCCTGCTGAACCCTGCTGCTTCCTGCTGCTTCCTGCTGAACCCTGCTGTTTCCTGCTGAACCCTGCTGCTTCCTGCTGCTTCCTGCTGCTTCCTGTTGAACCCTGCTGCTTCCTGCTGAACCCTGCTGCTTCCTGCTGAACCCTGCTGCTTCCTGCTGCTTCCTGCTGAACCCTGCTGCTTCCTGCTGAAACCTGCTGCTTCCTGCTGAACCCTGCTGCTTCCTGCTGAACCCTGCTGCTTCCTGCTACGTCCATCCATGCTCTGCTGGGCCACGCTACATCCTGTAACGCCCTGCAGCGCCCCCATATGAAATGAACTACTACGACTACCATTTGAAGTCACTGTTCCATTATTAATGTGACTATTATCGGCACTGTTCATCATATCCCCAACCGGCCCGTCAGACACCGCCTACCAAGAGCCTGGGTCTGTCCGAGGTTTCTTCCCAAGAGGGAGTTTTTCCTCGCTACTGTCGCACTGCTTGCTCTTGGTGAAATTATTAGAATTGTTGGGTCTTTGTAAATTATAGAGTGTGGTCTAGACCTACTCTATCTGTAAAGTGTCTCGAGATAACTCTTGTTATGATTTGATACTATAAATAAAATTGAATTGAATTGAATTGAATCACCTATGATGGGGCTGTTGTGTGAGTTTCCTGGGATCCAGCGCAGAGTGAGGTGGTGGTCCTCAACATCAGACAGAGACAGATCTTTAGGAGGGTCCGGCCGGGCTGAGGGTCGACACAAAAAACTGTTACACACACACACACACACACACACACACACACACACACACACACACACATCAGACACACACACACACAAACACAGACACACACACAGACACACACACTCATGCACGCACATACACACATACACACACACGCACACGGTGACACACACACACACACACACACACACACGGTGACACACACACACATAGACACACACACAGAGACACAGTGACATACCGACGACAGTGATGGAGCCGCTGGCCTTCACATTGTCCAGGTCAGTGATGACCTCACAGGAATAAACCCCACCATCATCTGATTGGATGTCTGTCACTTTTAAGGTGCCATTCCCAAAGATAGTGCGTCTAAATACACACACACACACACACACACACACACACACACACAAATAGTTAATTATAACATGTTAATTACCTTCTTGTTTATTAAAACAAGAAGGTGAGCATTATTTTGAAATCAGATGGAGAGACTAATCTCTTGGACATGATATATCTTGATGGTTTACTTGTCATCTGGAGACGATTCCTGCACCTCCTCTCCATCTTTCCTCCATTTGATCTGGAACTGGAGCAGCTGGGGGTCTTTGTAGAAGTCACAGTCCAGCAGGGCGCTGCTTCCTCTGAGTGCACGGACGTCCTGCGGTCTGGCCAGGATCTCGGTTCGATCTGACAGGAACGGTAACACAGGACCAGTCGCCATGTTCACTCTCAGCTTATAGTAGGATTATTCTTATGTGCACGTTTGTATAAAGCATGCAGTCATATTAAAGAGATAACTCTAAAATAATGTCCTTCATTTCAGTGACCAGTAACAGTAACAAATTATGTTTCTGCAGCTTAAACACAATTCTCTGGAAACTCTGCAACTTTTAGAAACCTAAATATTGATTTGATAACAATAAGAACTACATAAGTTGATGCTGTTCATTTTAATGTTATTAAAAGCAGTCTGCGCGGGTTCATAGTGCCATTCAGGCCAAAGATTCGTGAAGAGATGAATCCGTTTCAGCAGTATGTGGTGGAGAGAGATAAAGAGTGAGTGAAGATCTAAACTCTTTTATTAAATCAGATGTTTCTGACCAGTTATTAAACTGGTTTCTTCTGATCAGAACAGTATTATCTTTGAGTTGTTGCCGCTCTAACCTCCAGCACATCCTGACGCCGTGAATACGTGTTTCCTTGTTTAGTTATTGAACCCGGGATGATCTGTGTGAAGATAACTGCTTTTAGAACGCTGCAGAGCAGACACGGCACGGAGACAAACGTTTCCTCTCATCTCAACAGGAATCTTTGCTCTGAACTGGACTCTGTTTCAGCTGATGGGTACTTTATTATTATTATTATTAAAGATTGGTGTTGGACTGACTGAAGACTTCCAGGTGAGCGGTGATGGAGATGTCGGTGAGTGTGATGGAGCAGGTGTACTCTCCGCTGTCACTGAGGCTGGCGCCGGACAGTCTGATGGTCCCGTCAGTCTGCAGCGAGACACGGGGGTCAGACAGCAGAGGGAGACTGTCCTTCCCCTCCCTGCAGAGGACACACACACAGTCATCAGACGGCATCACGGAACTGATGGGGGGCACATTATAACAGGGGGTCTTGAGCGTTAAACACTTTTCCTACATTCTGGTGAATTAGTATGCAACAATTTGGGCCTTTTCTGCATCACGTTATGGTGCAAATAGTACTAATCTGTTAGAGAATGAAACCTTATTAAAGCCAGAAGATTAATCTACATAAATCTAATCATACATAATCTTTATGTTCCACTTCTCGTGTGGTTTAACCACCGATGTAGCAGAGGAGACACACTTCTTGGTTTGAGCTGAACTTTGGCCGAACTGAATGTTTTTTTTAACCTATTGTGGGGAATGGGTTGTAAATATTGGGGGGGACATATCCCCATGCGATCTACACCTATGGCTCTAAACACTATGAACAACATGCACATTCTTCAGGTTCAGGTTACTTTATTTGTTGTTTGTTGTATGACACCATAGACAACAACCAATAAATACATAACAGTTGAAATGCTCCAGTGAATATCTAATAAATACCAATGAAAACTTAACTTCAAACTGACCACCATAAAATCTAAAAATCAACGAATGACTAAATAACATATAGGCCTACACAGATACATGCTAATACATCAGTGTGACTGCCGCTGGCAATAAGCTGTTTTAGATCGTTTGGTTTTACACCGTGGAACTAAACACCTCTTTCCAGAAGAGAAAAGCTAAAAACTCAATGTGCCAAAGGTGCATGCTGTCATTCTAAGATTATTTTTTGGGGAATTTCCACATTTAGTTAATAGGACAGCCTGATATGACAGGGGAGAGAGATGGGGAAGACAAGCAGGAAACTGTCCCAGGTTGGACTGGAAGCCTGGACCTCCTGCGTCGAGGTATAAACCTCTATATATGTGCGCCTGCTCTACCCACTGAGCCAACCTGGCCACATCATTCTTTCAAGATGCAAATATGATTCTCTATTAAACATTCATCAGATGGGTCTATTATTCCAACATTAAACAGACAAACAGTAAAAGTCCATCAGCGAGAGAGTTTCCTGGCTCATCAGTGAGTGGAAGATGGACAGAAGATCAATA
>NC_041337.1:39707144-39732144 GCF_004354835.1 Perca flavescens | reverse complement strand
CCCTGGATCCAGCAAAACAGCCCCAGACCATCACGCTTCCTCCTCCATGTTTGACAGTTAAGGTCACACACTGAGGAACCATCCTTTCACCTACTCCACGGCGTACAAAAATCTTGCGTGATGAACTGAAGATTTCAAATTTTGATTCATCAGTCCATAGCACCTTCGTCAGTCTTCAGTAGTCCATTGATGAGGTTTCTTGACCCAGGCAAGCCTCTTTTTCTTATTCTGACGTCTTAGCAATGGCTTTCTTGCTGCAACTGGACCTATCAAACCTGCAGCTCCAAGTCTTCTCTTTCCAGTTGAAACTGAGACTTCTTATTACGACCACTATTAAGCTGAGCTTGAAGCTGTTGTCCTGTGAGCCTCCTATCACACAAGCTGTTGACTCTCAGAAACTTGTCTGATTCTGTTGTGGCTTTGGGTCTGCGAGACCTCTTCCTGTCAGAGTCTCCCCCAGTTTCTAAGTGCCTTCTGATTTTTTTTAACCTCAGGCAGTTCACCAATTATCTTTGTACCATTTCAAGCTATTCATTGGACTTGAACTGCTAAAATTTCAATAAAAAACTAGAAAAATTGGGGTGTTCTAAAACTTTTGACTATATATCCTACTGGTTACTACTATTAGTACCACATTGGTCTGTAGTATTCTCTCTACTACTGCAGTACTTTTACAGGGATGTATTTATATGTAGTACCACAATGAAACATGTATCACCTATTTTGTACTACAATATTAAATGATTGTGTAGCTTGTGTGTGGGTGATCTAAAGTAAAGTTTCAAAGGTATTTCACCATAAATTAGTTTTTTTAACCTATGATTGTGCAATCGCAATCTTTATTTAAAGATATCAATGCACAATGCAATGTTTTGAGCATTGGACAGCCTGTGTTACAAGTGATGACAGTTTTGAGTTTTGTGTCTAGAGTTTTGAAAAATGACATCAAGGTTCTGAAATTGGTAGCAAAGTGATTGTAAAAAACTGTAATTGAAAACAGTTATAAGCAACGAGGCAAAGACGTCAGCATGGTTAATAACAACACAATCCAAAGTGCATTTATTCCACATGCATAATCAATTTACTTGCTTTACTGTTATTATTTGTTAGAATTTTTCAGAAGAAATGTCTGTCACAACTTCAGAACTTTTATTGAAAAATATGATTAGTGCAGTGCTCTGAGCCAACGGCTGCGAACTAACACACACTCTTTGTGATTATATTTCTATTGCAAACAGAAATAAGTTGTAGGCCGAGGACAGACATCCTCTGTCCTGCTGGGCATCGGTAAAATAACAGTTGAAAAGTGCTCTATGTATGAAGATTATTAGTATAATTATACGGCTGGCGGGTGTTAACCGTGGCTCTGCAGGTTTGTGTCGTGGCTAAAGCTGAGGTGTGTGGGCGTGTCCTGAGACGGACGGAGAGAGAGCGCTGCAGCCTGTACTCACCCACAACGTAGAGGTGGGGGTACGTGTCCAGGTAGGACTGTGTGTGTGTCTCTGTGTGTGTGTCTGTGTCTGTATCTGTGTCTGTGTCTGTGTCTGTGTGTGTGTGTGTGTGTGTGTGTGTGTGTGTGTGTGTGTGTGTGTGTTTGTGTGTGTGTTTGTGTGTGTGTGTGTTTCTGTCTGTGTGTCAGCCTGTTCTCACCCACAACGTAGAGGTGGGGGTAGGTGTCCAGGTAGGACCGTGTGTGTCTCTGTGTGTGTGTCTGTGTCTGTGTCTGTGTCTGTGTCTGTGTGTGTGTGTGTGTGTGTGTGTGTGTGTGTGTGTGTGTGTGTGTGTGTGTGTGTGTGTCTGTGTGTGTGTGTTTGTGTGTGTGTGTGTTTCTGTCTGTGTATCAGCCTGTACTCACCCACGACGTAGAGGTGGGTGTTGAGTAGGATGGAGCCGTGTTTGTTGGCGGCCTCGCACTGATACACCGCCGTGTCGGCAAATTCTACGTCTCTCAGGATCAACACACCGCCAGACACGCTGCGGCGGGGATCATCGTCCACCTCTGCACAGAGACCAGACCAGAGGTTAGAACTGAGACATCACGGAGAGAGAGAGAGACCAGAGGTTAAAACTGAGACATCACGGAGAGAGAGAGAGACCAGAGGTTAAAACTGAGACATCACGGAGAGAGAGAGAGAGACCAGAGGTTAGAACTCAGACATCACGGAGAGAGAGAGAGAGACCAGACCACAGGTTAGAACTGAGACATCACGGAGAGAGAGAGAGACCAGACCAGAGGTTAGAACTGAGACATCACGGAGAGAGAGAGAGAAACCAGAGGTTAGAACTGAGACATCACGGAGAGAGAGAGAGACCAGAGGTTAAAACTGAGACATCACGGAGAGAGAGAGAGACCAGAGGTTAAAACTGAGACATCACGGAGAGAGAGAGAGACCAGAGGTTAAAACTGAGACATCACGGAGAGAGAGAGAGAGACCAGAGGTTAGAACTCAGACATCACGGAGAGAGAGAGAGACCAGACCACAGGTTAGAACTGAGACATCACGGAGAGAGAGAGACCAGACCAGAGGTTAGAACTGAGACATCACGGAGAGAGAGAGAGAAACCAGAGGTTAGAACTGAGACATCACGGAGAGAGAGAGAGAGACCAGACCAGAGGATAGAACTCAGACATCACGGAGAGAGAGAGAGAAACCAGAGGTTAGAACTGAGACATCACGGAGAGAGAGAGAGAAACCAGAAGTTAGAACTGAGACATCACGGAGAGAGAGAGAGAAACCAGAGGTTAGAACTGAGACATCACGGAGAGAGAGAGAAAACCAGAAGTTAGAACTGAGACATCACGGAGAGAGAGAGAGAGAGACCAGAGGTTAGAACTCAGACATCACGGAGAGAGAGAGAGCGAGAGCGAGAGAGAGAGAGAGAGAGAGAGAGAGAGAGAGAGACCAGAGATTAGAACTCAGACATCGTGGAGAATCACGGGAGAAACCTGTCTTTGGACGTGCTGACGTGTAAGGTGAGCGTATTGTGTCACTCCCGGTGTTCCCGGTGTTCCCGGTGTTCCCGGTGTTCCCGGTGTTCCCGTATTACAAACAAACTTACTCAACTCTGCTTTATTGTTTAAATTATTTGCCTGGATTGCATTTGAATTACAATTGTTCTACTCAAGCACTTATACTTAGCTTCACTTACAGCGACTGACTCGCTGAATTTACAATTGTTAAAACGCTTATAGCTACTTTAGCTTAGCCATTAGCAATGGCTAATTCCTCTCCTTCTCCTGCTCTTTCTTGCTCTGTGTGTCAAATGTTGAGCTATTCCTCTGCGTCCTTTAGTGATAACGACATGTAATAAATGTAGTATATTTGCTGCTCTGGAGGCAAGGCTTAGTGAGTTTGAGGCATGGCTCCGCACCATGGAATCAGAATAGTATGCTTCCGTAGCTAGCCAGCGCCATGTAGCTAATGCGGGCCAACATAATGTAGCTTCTGCTAGCTGTCCCCCAGCAGACCCCAAGCAGCCGGGTGAGTGGGTGACTGTCCGAGGGAAGCGTAGCGTTAGAGGGAAGCGTAGCGTTAGAGGGAAGCGTAGCGTTAGAGAGAAGCGTAGCGTAGCGTTAGAGAGAAGCGTAGCATAGCGTTAGAGGGAAGCGTAGCGTTAGATCTAGACCAGGGAGTGCACATGATGATGGTCGCCCTAAACCGGAGAGTCTTCGCCTCTCCAACAGTTTCTCCCTACTCAGTCATACACCCGCTGAGAAGCCAATTCTGGTTATTGGGAGCTCTATACTGCGATATGTGAAGCCGGCGGCCCTGGCGGCTACAGACATATGTGTCCCCGGGGCCAGAGTGGGCGATATACAAACCCATCTAAAGCTGATGGCTAAAAAGAACCGTAAATACAGTAAGATCATACTTCACATAGGGGGTAATGGTCGTAAATCGGAGATCACTACAATGAATGTTGAGTCACTTTGTGCATACGCAAAGAGAATGTCGGACTCAATAGTTTTCTCTGGACCCCTGCCAAACCTGACCAGTGATGAAATGTACAGCCGTACGTCATCCAGAGAAGGTGGTTCCTAATCAGTTATGTGATTTTCTACATAGCAATAGTTTATTTGATGATTTTCAATCAGGATTTAGAAAGCATCATAGCACAGAGACGGCACTGGTGAAAATTACTAACGACCTTTTAACTGCTGCAGACAAATGACTTGTCTCCATTCTTGTTTTACTAGATCTTAGTGCTGCATTTGACACTATTGACCATACCATCCTGTTGCATAGAGTTGGCATTAAAGGAATTGCTCCAAGCTGGTTTAAGTCCTATTTCTCTGATCAATCTCAATTTAAATTTAAAGCCATGGCGTTCCACAAGGCTCAGTGCTTGGACCAATTCTATTCTCCTTATATATGCTTCCTCTTGGTAATATTATTAGGAAACACTCAATTAACTTTCACTGTTATGCGGATGACACCCAATTATACTTGTCAATCAAACCAGACAAAACTAGTCAGCTAACTAAACTTCAAGCGTGCATTAAAGATATAAAATCATGGATGACCTATAATTTTCTGATGTTAAACTCTAACAAAACTGAAGTTATTGTGCTGGGCCCTAAACACCTCCGAACCTCATTATCTAAAGATATAGCTACTCTGGATGGTATTGCCCTGGCCTCCAGCACTACTGTCAGAAATTTAGGAGTTATTTTTGACCAGGATATATCCTTTAATGCCAATCTAAAACAAACCTCAAGAACAGTCTTTTTTCATCTTCGTAACATTGCCAAAATTAGGAATATCTTGTCTCAAAACGATGCTGAAAAACTAGTCCATGCATTTGTTATTTCCAGGCTGGACTATTGTAATTTCCTACTGTCAGGTTGCTCAAATAAGTCCCTTAAGACTCTCCAGCTGATCCAGAATGCTGCAGCGCGTGTTCTCACAAGAACTAAGAGAAGAGATCATATTTCTCCTGTATTAGCTTAGATTAGTTAGGGAGTGAGGAGTTGCAGTGTCCACCTAACTGGCCCACCTGCTTCTCTTCGTAATTGTTAGATTAATAATACATAACAAAGTAGAGGGAGGCAGGCCAGCACAGCCCAATCCGGCAGGGGAGAGTTCAAAGCCCGAACAGGCTACCTCTCCTTATGACCTGTCTCTCTTAGTTATGCTGTTATAGTTCTAGACTGCCGGGGGACTTCCTTTCTTCCTTTGACACACTGAGCTGCTCTCTCCTTTTCCTTTCTATTACCATTTGTGTACATCCCGTCCCAGAAATGCTTGTTACTAATCCTAGCTTCTGGGGAGTTTACTCCCCGGAGTCATTAGGTTTTTTCACCCAGCGTATTTCCTTGGAGAACGTTGGCACCAAGATCCTGGTTCCAGCTGTCGCCGTGGTCCTGCTGCACTCCCTGCTGAGCTCAGCAGTGCCCTGCAATGTCATGCTGCTTCCTGCTGAACCATGCTGCTTCCTGCTGAACTCTGCTGCTTCTTGCTGAACCATGCTGCTTCCTGCTGAACCATGCTGCTTCCTGCTGTACTCTGCTGCTTCCTGCTGAACCCTGCTGAACCCTGCTGCTTCCTGCTACGTACAGGTGAAAATACCTGGTACTATGCATAAACTATGCATAAACATTAACATTAATGTTTATTGTAAATGGTCTGTTCTTATAGAGTGCTTTTCTAGTCTCAACTTTAATTCAATTCAATTCAATTCAATTTTATTTATAGTATCAAATCATAACAAGAGTTATCTCGAGACACTTTACAGATAGAGTAGGTCTAGACCACACTCTATAATTTACAAAGCCCCAACAATTCCAACAATTACAGTAATTCCCTCAAGAGCAAGCAGTGCGACAGTGGCGAGGAAAAACTCCCTCTTGGGAAGAAACCTCGGACAGACCCAGACTCTTGGTAGGCGGTGTCTGACGGGCCGGTTGGGGGTGTGATGAACAGTGGCAATAATAGTCACATTAATAATGGAACAGTGACTGGATGTAGCGGGGAGCTGCAGGGTTCAGCAGGAAGCAGCATGACATTGCAGGGCACCGCTGAGCTCGGCAGGGAGTGCAGCAGGACCACGGCGACAGCTGGAACCAGGATCTTGGTGCCAACGTTCTCCAAGGAAATACGCTGGGGAAAAAACATAAGGACTCCGGGGTAAACTCCCAGAAGCTAGGATTAGTAACAAGCATTTCTGGGACTGGATACACACAAATAGTAATAGTAAAAGTAATAGAAAGGGAGAGGAGAGAGCAGCTCAGTGTGTCAAAGGAAGGAAGGAAGTCCCCCGGCAGTCTAGAACTATAACAGCGTAACTAAGAGAGACAGGTCATAAGGAGACTTAACATAGTACAGGAACCATTCACCATTCACACACATTCATACACTGTGGCCGAGGCTGCCGTACAAGGTGCCACCTCCTCATCAGATAATCAGTCACACACATTTACACTCCGATGCGCAGCATCAGGGGCAACTCGGGGTTCAGTGTCCAAGGACACTTCGACATGGGACTGCAGGGCCAAGGATCGAACCCCCAACATTCCGATTGGCAGGCAACCGCTCAACCACTGAGCCACAGCTGCCGTCCCTGTTTCTTTAAATAAATAAACTAAACGTCCATCCACTACTACGACTACCATTTGAAGTCCATTATTCCATTATTAATTTGACTATTATCACCACTGTTCGTCATATCCCCAACCGGCCCGTCAGACACCGCCTACCAAGAGCCTGGGTCTGTCTGAGGTTTCTTCCCAAGAGGGAGTTTTTCCTCGCCATTGTTGCACTGCTTGCTCTTGAGGGAATTACTGGAATTGTTGGAATTGTTGGGGCTTTGTAAATCATAGAGTGTGGTCTAGACCTACTCTATCTTTTAAGTGTCTTGAGATAGCTCTCGTTATGATTTGATACTATAAATAAAATTGAATTGAAAATTGAAAAAACAGGCAGCAGCTGTTACTCAACTCTTTTCAACAGCTGCTACAAGACTTTCTTCTTTCTTTCTGTTTGTTTCTCTTTCATTTCCCTTCCTTTGTTCCTCTCTTTCTCCCAACATGCCTTCTTTTCTTTCTGCATTTCTGTCCATCCTCCGATTTCCTTCCACTCATTTATCCCTTTCTTTCTCTCTTAATTTAATTTCCCTTCCTTTGATCCTCCCTCCTATCTTCCTCCCTCCATGCCAACTCTCTTTCTTCATTTTTATTTCTCTCTTCATTTCATTTCCCTTCCTCCGTCCTTGTCTAGAAAGAAATGAAGAAAGAAAGGGAGGGATGGAAGGACGTTCCCTGCCTCCATTCTTTCTTCATTTTTCCATCCACCTTGGATTTCCTTCAATCCCTTCATTCCTTTTTTTCTCGCTACCTCACTTCCTTTGCTGGTTCGTTCATTCCTTTCATTCTACCTTCCTTCACCTTTGTCCTCCCATCCTTCCTTCCTACCTTCCCCAAGTTTCTTTCTCCCTCACTTACTTTGAACAAAAAACACAAAAACGTTATTCTTACTTGTCACAGACACACAGAAAGTTGTAGGAAAATTATATTTCTGCATTTGACCCCTCCTAGTTTTAGGAGCAGTGGACAGCTAACAGCATCCGGGGAGCAACTCCAGTGTCTTGTTCAGGAACCCTTTATCACGTGGACGGAGGATCCTGGGATTGAACCACCAACTGCTCTACCTCCTCTCTCTCTCTGGGAGTCATTCAGTAACTTTGGCGAGTCCATCTCTGCACTTTATCCTGATTTATTCATCTGGTCTAAAGAGGCTTTCTGTTTCAGTGGACAAATCAGTCAGACTTCCTGTAGCCGGGAAACGACCGCGGCTCTTCCCTGAAATCTCTCTGTGCTCATGCAGCTTTCAAAATGGAGATGAATATGTTGACTACTTCAGTTATCAAGGAGCAGGGCCTGAATTTAACTTTTTGGGCCTTTTTTGACCCTAGTGGATTTTAAAATCCACCTGCCAAAGGCTTTTTACCAGACAATTTATTTTCCTCATCAAGGTAAAATACAGGAAATGCACAAGCATTTTTCTTGAACTTGTTAAGAAGACACATTTAAGTGTTTGTACCTGTGACTGGCTGGCCATTGATGCTCCAGGTGATAGATGGGGTCGGGATGCCATCAGCCTGACAGTCGAGTCGAACAGTTTCTCCTGGAGAGTAGAGCAGGTTCTCTGGCTGCTTCACCCAGTACGGAGAGGCTGAAACACAATACACAGAGACTTTAATTCTCACTTTCTTTCTTTCTTTCTTTTGAAAAACCTATTGATCACCATCAACATACGATTTGATTGGTAAATGGCTTAAAGTGAAGTTTTTCCATCTCCCTGTTCTCTGCTGTCAGAGACAGACTGGATTAAAACCACTGTGGCAGTGACTGTCTGTGTGTTTGTACCTTCCACATTGAGACTTAATGTTTGTACGCTGAGAATTAATGTTTGTACGCTGAGACTTAATGTTCGTACGCTGAGACTTAATGTTCGTACGCTGAGTACGCTGAGACTTAATGTTTGTACGCTGAGACTTAATGTTCGTATGCTGAGACTTATTGTTCGTACGCTGAGACATAATGTTCGTACGCTGAGACTTAATGTTCGTACGCTGAGACGTAATGTTCGTATGCTAAGAGTAAATGTTCGTACGCTGAGACTTAATGTTCGTACACTGAGACTTAATGTTCGTATGCTGAGATTAAATGTTCGTATGCTGAGAGTAAATGTTCGTACGCTGAGACTTAATGTTCGTATGCTGAGAGTAAATGTTCGTATGCTGAGAGTGTTCGTATGCTGAGAGTAAATGTTCGTACGCTGAGACTTAATGTTCATATGCTGAGAGTAAATGTTCGTACGCTGAGAGTAAATGTTCGTATGCTGAGAGTAAATGTTCGTATGCTGAGAGTAAATGTTCGTATGCTGAGAGTAAATGTTTGTATGCTGAGACTTAATGTTCGTATGCTGAGAGTAAATGTTTGTATGCTGAGAGTAAATGTTTGTACGCTGAGACTTAATGTTCGTATGCTGAGAGTAAATGTTCGTATGCTGAGAGTAAATGTTCGTATGCTGAGAGTAAATGTTCGTATGCTGAGAGTAAATGTTCGTATGCTGAGAGTAAATGTTAAATGCGCTGAGAGTAAATGTTAAATGCGCTGAGACTTAATGTTCATATGCTGAGAGTAAATGTTAAATGCGCTGAGAGTAAATGTTCGTATGCTGAGAGTAAATGTTCGTATGCTGAGAGTAAATGTTCGTATGCTGAGAGTAAATGTTTGTATGCTGAGACTTAATGTTCGTATGCTGAGAGTAAATGTTTGTATGCTGAGAGTAAATGTTTGTACGCTGAGACTTAATGTTCGTATGCTGAGAGTAAATGTTCGTATGCTGAGAGTAAATGTTCGTATGCTGAGAGTAAATGTTCGTATGCTGAGAGTAAATGTTCGTATGCTGAGAGTAAATGTTCGTACGCTGAGAGTAAATGTTCGTATGCTGAGAGTAAATGTTCGTATGCTGAGAGTAAATGTTCGTATGCTGAGAGTAAATGTTTGTACGCTGAGACTTAATGTTCGTATGCTGAGAGTAAATGTTCGTATGCTGAGAGTAAATGTTTGTACGCTGAGTAAATGTTCATACGCTGAGACTTAATGTTTGTACGCTGAGAGTAAATGTTTGTACCTTCCACACTGAGCATGAAGCGGTGTGACGTGGAGCCGTGGTCGTTAAAGGCTCTGCACTCGTATTCACCATCATCTTCCTCTGTGATGTTGTCGAAGCGGAGCCGGCGGCCGTAGTGGTCCTCCTGGCTGCTGGTTTCCTCCAGCCGGCCATCCTTCTTCGTCCATTCCACCTTCGGAGTCGGTCTGCAGACACAGACAAGATAACAAGGGGAATAGAAGAACACAGACGTTTTTTTTTGTTTTTTACAAGGTTTTTGTCACTTATTTTAATGTTTTGTTAACTTTGATGTCATTGTCGTTTTTGCTTTACATTTTGATAATTTTTTCTGTCGTTTTTTTTGACATTTTGGTAATTTTTTCAAGGTTTTTGTCACGTTTTTTGACATTTTTGTCACTGTTTCCGATGATCACAGAGAACGAGAGGGACAGAAGAGAAGACAGAAGGTAAGAGTGATATATTTATCTGAGGGTGAGAAGAAGAAGAAGAAGAAGAAGAAGAAGAAGAAGAAGAAGAAGAAGAAGAAGAAGAATTTACACGAAGATGCTATAGGTGGGAATGTTTATTTGGAGAGACGACGAGATTCAGGAACTTCTGTTGGTAAGCACCGACGCCGAAATCCTCAGACAGATTTAAGTAACGTGAGACTTGGTTATTTATGACGTCTGACTGCGGTGTAATCTGCTGATTCATGTTCTGCCTCCTGAGCACTCTACCCAGGCTCCGCCCCTTGCCTAGTCTGAATCAACGGAAGTACATTCACGGTACTGTATTGTGTCATCAGTTAACTTCATTCAATATTGTATGTGGCGTTTTCTTTTGCGGGGTGCAAATGTTCCACAAAAACAAGTTCCTTCCTGACACATCTGTACCCACTAACTGACAGACAGACAGACTAACACACAGACATCCTTACAGGCCTTTGGGGATACATTCAAGGATGACGCTGTGACCTCTGAGGGCCAGCAGGGAGGTGTGGGAACCCGCGGGATGGAAGAGGTGAGGCTTCCTGCCGTGAACCACATCATTACCTGGAGAGAGAGAGAGAGAGAGAGAAAGAAAGAGAGAGAGAAAGAAAGAGAGTTTAGCACAATCTGAACGAGTAAATGTCCTTTATAACATTATACGGACATATGTTACCCTCATTAATATACTTGGGGTGGACAATAAGATGGAAACATCAGTCAGTTAATGCGTTACACCACATACAGCCTCAAACAGAGGCAGCGCCAGGGAGGTGCTAGGGTGTGCTTTAGCTATCCCTAGGATTGCCATAGCACCCCCTTAGCCCCCCCAAGAAATTGCTGTGTTTTATTTATAAATGAATTAAAAATCGCTAATGTGTAAATAGTATAATTTAGATTTGGAAAATGAATAAATACATTAATAAAACAAACCGATTATTTTTAGGCTAAAAAAACACAGGTGATCGTATTTGGCCAAAGGGTGCAGCACCGCAGCACACATTGAACTTTTGACCTTACTTCCGCAGTAACGTATTCACACAGAAGAAGAAGAGCTCAATATTTTGAGCCCTTAGGATTAGAGAAGTGAGTTTAACGCTAGCAATGGATAGTTTTTTACTCCCTTAACGTCAAGGTGTGGAGACTTTATCAAAACCTGTAAATGAGACTGAGAGATATGGTGAACCGGTCACCAACCGGGACGAAGAAAAGCGGCCGGAGGAAGATGAGCTGACCGCGGCCGTTATTAGGCTACTGCTGAGGATGCTTAACGTCACCATGCGGTACATAGACCAGGGGATCGCACAGCCAGGCCACAGTGGGTGAGTCAGCTGATAGGGGTCCATATAAGAACTTTACTCTTATCTCTGTCTCGTAGAAGAGCATTACATTAATATGTTTTACAGAAATGTTAATAAATGGATCACCGAATCTAAAGGTATACAGCGCACTGGACATCGGTTTATTTTTAGTCCAGAAAACGTGTTCGCCCTCCGTGGCTTATTTAGATATATTAAGATATGACTACAGTATTTTGACCATACATGCAAATGTGAAAACTGTGAGGATACATGTGCATGTGTGTTTATGTGTGTGCTTGGCTGTGTGTGGTGTATGGCCTGTTGCATTACTCTTCTGAGCCACTGTATGAGAGCTGCAGTAATGATTGTTTGAACCCGGCTTGTTGACTGGTATTTGAAACATGTTTGGTGGGCTATTTAGAGTTCTATTGTGCTGTTGTATCAGCAACTTTAAGTCAATCTCTCTCGTTCGCTCGTTTAGTAAACCGCGGCGGAGGTGGGTGGGCATCTGCGCGAGTGTAACGTTAGCCTATTTGTGTCAAGGGAAACTCAAAATTTCAGAGCACCCTCACTGAAACGTCCAGCAACCCCAAAGCACCAGCAAAAGAAAATCTCTGGCGCCACCACTGGCCTCAAAAACAATACAGCAGTTGAATAAACACCTAGATTTAGGGTTAGTCTTTGACCTTCTACTTCTCTTATACTTATCACTATCTGCTTTTAGATAAGCTAACATGCTATTGGAATGTCAGAAAATGCAGTTCTGTGGTTTAATTCATACTTCCATAATAGAAAAAAATGTGCTGTCTTACACAGAAGTAAATCTGATCTGTCGGTTTAACAAAGCGGTGTGCCACAGGGCTCAATGTTGGGAGCACTTCTCTTCTCTCATTTAATGGTTAATAATTTACCATTAATTTTCAATTACTGTAATGTTCAACTTCATGCTGTTATATATACACCCAAACCTACCACAAACTCAAGCTCTTACAATATTGGCTTTTATGATAAACTACTGCTTAACCAAACCCTACTATATGAATGTACATATAGGTCGTAACGTGGACTAGACATTGGTTTGAGAGATTTTTAACATAACGGCAGAAAGTGCTGATAAGATGCTTTTAAATGGCATTTGTGCAAATGTACACAATGTTTTTGTGTGTGTGTGTGTGTGTATGTCTGTGTGTGCGTGTGTCTGTGTGTGTGTGTGTGTGTGTGTGTGTCTGTGTGTGTGTGTGTGTGTGTATATGTCTGTGTGTGTGTGTATATGTCTGTGTGTGTGTGTGTCTCTGTGTGTGTGTGTGTGTGTGTGTGTGTGTGTTTACTCACTGGGCAGCACGGTGAGTCTGACAGCGGTATCAGGGAGGATAGTTCTGGCTGCAAAGTACTGGGCGTTGCAGATGTAGTCGTCTCTGCTGTCGGTCTTCAGAAGATTAGAAAAGTAAAGGTTCCCGTTGAGGCCGACCATCACTCTGTCACTCTGCTTGATATGCACCATCCCTAAGGAAAACACACAAATACACAGAAAGACATCAAATCAGTTACTAAAACAAAGAAAGGATAACACAGAGACAAAGACACAGAGACTTCAGGGTAATTCAATTAACTTAATTTATCCGTCAGGAACTTTATCAGTGTTAAAGCTGCAGTGTGGGCAGAAGGGAAAGAGAAAAAGAAAAAAGAAGAGCTTCTTCTCTTGCACTGCAGGGTGACTTAAACATCGACAACATTCAAAAACATTCAACCTTTTTTATACTGAGACTTGACCCTCATTTAAAACGATATCAAAAAATATATATAGGATAGATGAATTAGGAAAAAATGGAGGTTTGAGAAAATACATTTATGTAAAACAATTACAATTAGGGGTTTGGAGGGTTGAATCAGATTTCTTAAACATCCTAAAAGTCATTACTTCATCAGGCAGGAACACTCAGACACGTTAGCTGACAGCTCTGCATTCATTAGTCTGAGTGGAAATGTTCTGCAATGCAGCACAGCCATGCACATCTCTCCAACAAGTCTCTCCAACAAGTCTCTCTAACAGGTCTCTCAATGAACAAAAAAGGATGGAGGCAATAAAATCCTACAACGCTGTTCGGATGGAAGAGACCTTCCATCAAACGACTCTCCAAACGATTCCTCCTTCTCAGACTAATGTCCAATCTAGGAATGAAGTCCTGATAGTCTTGCTTGAGTCGCTAGTGGTGCTCCCGTCGTCTCCATCGTCTCCATTGTCATCTCCATTGTCGTTTACTCAGTCCCAGTCAGTGTTTTCACATCTGGATGCTCAGACTAAATCAAACCTGTTTGATATTATTTTAAGTTTGAAATCTTGGTAGTTAAATCTTCTAGTCAGAGACTAAAAACTCAGATATTATGACAGATTGTCTTTAGATGTGAGCCAAACTGGCCAGAAGACAGGAAGTGGAAATAAAAGCCAACTCACACTTGTCCATCCAGTGGATGCTTGGAGGGGTGGAGCTCTCTGGAGGGTTGCAGGTCAGCATCATGCTCTCTCCCTCCTTACCGCTCTTATGAACTTTCTGTTGTTTAGGAAGAACTGGCTGAGCTGGAACACAATAACACAAAGCAGAGGATTTTAACTTTATACACTTCTACATGCAGCAGATTAAAACTTTATATACTTTAACATGTAGAGGATTATCAGTTAATGTTATATGCTTCAACATGAATCATCAGCAGCATGGAACCGAATCTGTTCTGTTGATTCAGTAAAGACAGACATTGAGGATTTCCCTCGGCTCTTTTTAAACACAACAGTATGATCTCTGCTGCATTTGCAGCTTTTTCTCCAACAGTTTTGTTCAGTAAATGTCGCAGTAAGTCTGCAGTGAGTCAGAGCTCATCATTGACTACAGTTTTTTTACTCTCTCTCGGTTTGGTTTCATTCTCTGCAGTATTTATTGCTCCACAGCTGCTGTTGAACACTATTGATCTGAGGAAATGTCTTAATAACTGCAGAAGAGAGGAGGGTGTAACTCTCACACACAAAGCTAGGATCACTCAGAATGGGAGGGGAGTGAAATCAGAAACGCACTACATGTTATTCTACATCATTATTGGATAATCATTGGATGGGTCTTCGTGTCCACCTGTCGAGAGTCAGAGATAGTTCTCACTCCGGGGGACATTTTACCCATGTTGCTATTGTTCCTGTTAAGTTCTAGTGAGTAAATCAAAATGAAACTGTGAAGGAGGGATGATCCTCTCTGTACCAGCGGCAAACATGCACAATGTTTTTGTATCATCCTTTCATGCCAGCAACTATAGATCTGCAATGGGATTCTTTAAAACCTCCCCAGTTGTGTGCTCAGAGCTTTGTGGAACAGTTTTCTCTCTGCATTTCTCTCTATGCAACCCGGGCATAGCCTGGTCCTACCAGACTGTGGTCCAGAGTAGCCTGGTCCTACCAGACTCTTGTAGAAGTACGTAGGAGGGCGGAGCCAAGGTACCCCGGTCATGTAACAAGCTGCAAAACATCTTTACCTCTGCAAACTCCCTTCTTTGAACACCTTTAAAGGTCTTTGACAATCTTCCCTGAAGAAAGCATGTGTTGGAATGTGTTTGCTTTGCATGCTTTTACTATTTCCCTTGGGTTGTTTTTACTTGTTATGTAATCGAAGATGTGAACTTGTTTTTATATAAAAGTGTTTCTGCTGCCGTCTTGTCTCTCAATGGGACCTTCCTGGCTAAAAAAAGGAGAAAAAAAATAAAATAAAAAAGCAAAGGGGACATAAAATGGTCAGGCAAATTACGGATCTTATTCAGCGGCACTCTGGCCCGAAGTGCCTTAAATCTGAGGACTAATCTCTGCTGTATGTCCCCGATCACGATTCCAAACTAAAAGCCTTTAACTGAGGAACCAGCTGCTGTTAGTTATCAGACTGCTCCCTCCATCTCTGAGTCTGAGTCACGTCTATATTTTTGTTTGTGAACGGCAGCGTGTTGTTGTCGTTGGGATGTTCTTCTTGTGTTTTCGTTCCTGTTTGTGCAGCACAGGTCATCTGAAGTTTAATGTGCTGTAGAAAAATGTAAGATATATATATATATATATATATATATATATATATATATATATATATATATATATATATATATACATCTTACATTTTTCATACATTTTTCATTTAACCTTTATTTAACCAGGTAGGCCGTTGAGAACAGGTTCTCATTTGCAACGGCGACAAATAGTTTCACATTCAATACAGTACAATAATACAGAATACAAAATGCTACATAAAGTGCAGAATTAGGGCCCTATCTTGCACTCAGCGCAATTGCCTTTGTACACCGACGCATGTATCGTTCCTATTTTGCACCGGACGCACAGCAGACTTTTCCCTCCACAGACGCACGTCGGTAAATTAGGGAATGTATTTGTGCTCCCCGGGGCAGTTCAATGAAAAGAGGAGGCGTGTTCCGGCGCAAAGGTTCCCTGGTGCTATTTTGCAGTTTCAGAAAACAATTCTGCCACAGACCAGGAAAAACCTGTCTAGTCTAGTCTAAAGTCAGTAGCGCGTTATTCAGATGCTATTTTAGGGGAGCATGCTTGGCCATAATGTAGCATGTGCACATTGCGCATACACTTTGCTTGTTTGGATAGATCAGCAGGCACTTTACAGTACAGTCCTCAAAAAGTCCCAGCATTCTTTGTGGCTTGTTGTATTTTATTTTATATATTTTTGTGTTTTATGAATCATGGATTTGTTGATGACATAAATAAGGAAATATTAGAGTGGCAATGCGCGATGTGCTCCTGATGGAGCAGGTGGACGGAGATGGAGTGGGGGGAGGAGGAAGGGGCACAACAGGAGCAGGTGGTGCGTTTGGAGGCCCACGCTCCATGGCTGCAGCAATCCTCTCCAGACTTGAGGAAATGAGCCCGAGAGGAGCAGCAACATCGCCACTTGGCCAAGACGGCATTTATTACTTTTCCGCATCTCAGACAGCTCCCGCTGGCGTGCGCCAGATCCAATTCCGCCGTCATAATAGCAATCCGCCATGGAACAAGCGCACCTGCTCTTAAAGGGAATGTGAGATGACGCTCTGATTGGTTTATTGCACGTTACACCTAAACCACACCTAGCTACTTCAGACCAACCCATTTTAGATTTGCGTTGGGCGCAAGACTCATTTATCCCGCCGGTATCGTAGCAACAACACCCGAGATCCGCCCACAAAGCTACTTGCGTTTCACGTTTGATACTTTGTGTTTCAGATCGTTAAAATAGGGCCCTAAGTGGGCATTACAAATGCCGGCACGTAGTGAGGTGTAAGTAAGTCGATGGATGTGCAATATACATGAACAGAGAGTTTATATCAATGCTGAGATGGTGTGAAGAGTCGATGGTGTAACAAGTCGATAAACAGATAGTCTAGTGGTCTAGTTAGTGGAGTAGATCAGTTGTAACACAATATATATGACTAGACAGTCTGGATAAATGCTGAAGTGTAGTGCAGAGTCAAAATACAGTTAGTGCAAGTTGCGGTCTATTAAGTGATGTAGATCAGTACAAACACAGTAAGCAGTAATATAAATGCTAAATGTAGAGAAGAGACAATACAGTTAGTGCAAATGGTGGTCTAGGTAGTGATGTAGATCAGTAATAATACAATATGCAGGAATAGACAGTCTGTATAAATGTTGTAGTAAAGATTCAATATAGTCAAAATACAGTTAGTACAGATTGTGTACTAGATAGCGAAGTAGATCAGTAGATTGGCAAAAATGGTGTGGCAACAAAGGTGGGAAGAAATAACGGGTGAGCATACAAGGACAGGTGAAGATATACATCTGTGCAACTATGCAATGGGGCATGACAGAGATAATGGGGTAAGGGTGTGCAAAAATAACCAGAGTGAGTTCATCTTCCCAACACCGCCAACCGACTGAGAGACGTCACAGCTCTGTATCCAGGAAATGGTTGCCACGGTAACAAGAGATGAGAGAGCAGAACAGCTGGCCTCACTCAACCTCACTGAGTTACTGACGGTAGCAGTCTGGATCAACAGAAGAACATTTCCAGATAAAGATGTTCTCTTTTCAAAACTCTACAGGCTGAAGATATCAAGTTCTGAAGATGTGGACGGTCAAGGCAGGCCTGCTCGGTTCTTTCAGGGAATGATTGTAAAGATTTATAAAGAATATGTTAGATCATTTCCTCTCTAACTGGGAGGTTTTATAAAGAATATGTTTAGATCATTTCCTCTCTAACTGGGAGGTTTTATAAAGAATATGTTAGATCATTTCCTCTCTAACTGGGAGGTTTTATAAAGAATATGTTAGATCATTTCCTCTCTAACTGGGAGGTTTTATAAAGAATATGTTAGATCATTTCCTCTCTAACTGGGAGGTTTTATAAAGAATATGTTTAGATCATTTCCTCTCTAACTGGGAGGTTTTATAAAGAATATGTTAGATCATTTCCTCTCTAACTGGGAGGTTTTATAAAGAATATGTTTAGATAATTTCCTCTCTAACTGGGAGGTTTTATAAAGAATATGTTATATCATTTCCTCTCTAACTGGGAGGTTTTATAAAGAATATGTTTAGATAATTTCCTCTCTAACTGGGAGGTTTTATAAAGAATATGTTATATCATTTCCTCTCTAACTGGGAGGTTTTATAAAGAATATGTTATATCATTTCCTCTCTAACTGGGAGGTTTTATAAAGAATATGTTTAGATAATTTCCTCTCTAACTGGGAGGTTTTATAAAGAATATGTTTAGATAATTTCCTCTCTATCTGGGAGGTTTTGCGACTGATTGGTGGGGTTGCTGTGGACAAAGTCCACACGGAGATAAACTGGTAAGAGCCAATGAGGTTTAACCATGTATCAGCTCATTTAAATAGCTCACGTTACTGGATCGTGTTAACAGTTAACTTCATTTAAAATTGGATGAGGAGTTTTCTTTTGCGGGGTGCAAATGTTCCACCAGAACGAGTTCCTTCCCCGAGACTATTTAGCAGAGCCGCTGTCGCTGCGTCTGGAGCTTAGCATTGCCCAAGACCATTGGGATTGGTTTAAAGAAATACAGACAACAGAGAGTTTTATTCTCCTCTCCCAGAATGCATCTGTGGTGTCTCACCCTCCACGATGACCTGGATGCTCTGCGTCACGGCGGTGCCCAGGCTGTTGGAGGTGTAGCAGCGGTACAAGCCTTCATACGAGCTGAGAGGAACCTCGTCTTCGGCTCGCAGCGTCCCGGACCCTGTACGCTCCGAGCCAAACGCCTCGCCGTCCTTCACCCAGCGGAAACTACACAGCAGAGGAGAGAGGGATTCAAAGACACATTAACAGTCAGAGAGAGAGAGGATTCTCTGCAGGATCAAACATATACGTCTGTTACAAAGAGGACAAAGATGCCAACGTAGATTAAATTTTTAATTTTTAAATTAGAGAGAAGAGGAAGTCAGGGAGTAAGTCAGAGAGGACAGAAGAGAAGAGGCAGGGAGGGAAGGAAACAAGAGAGATGATTTTATTAAAAGAACATTTATCGCTATGCCAACAGAAAGGCGAGACACACATACACAGAAACACACAAACAGAAACACACACAGAAACACAGAAACAGAGACAGACAAACAAAAACACAGAAACATAAAACACAGAAACACAGAAAGACTCGCTCAGGTGTACGTACGTGGGCGTGGGGTTCCCGGAGGCCTCACAGGGCAGGTTGATGTCTTCTGTAGAAAAGGCAGTGAGTGATACCGGCTTCTGTGTCAGGACCGGAGGCTGCGAGACTGAACACACACACACACACACACACACACACACACACACACACACACAGACACACACCCAGACACACACACACACACACAGACACACGCACAGACACACGCACAGACATACACAGACACACATATTGGTGATTTGTTTGTAGACAGACAGCGATACAACAGGAGATTTGTGATTCTGCCGTCAGACACTGGTTCGTCGTCATAATATAATAAGTTAATTTGATATGGAGCCTTTTACAGACAAAGTCACAACTCACATGATACACATTGGTAAAAATACAGTAAGATCCAACAGAAAATAAGCAAGGAAAAAATAATTGAAAGACCAATGAAAATCATTTAAAATATTAAAACCTAAAACCCAAAGTTACAAACATGAGTCAGAAGTGAATTTAAATGAATGTGTCTTCAGCTGCTTTTTAAAAGCTTCAACAGAGACTGCAGAACTTAAGACAGTAGGAAGGGCGTTCCACCGCGTCGGAGCCACCGCTTCAAAGGAACGGTTACCTTTTGGTTTTAAGTGAGTGCGTGGGACCACCAGTAGTCCCTGGTTAGAAGACCTAGGGACCTGATAGTAGTGTATAGATGGAGCAGGTCTGAGATATAAACAGGTCTAGTCCCTGGTTAGAAGACCTAGGGACCTGATAGTAGTGTATAGATGGAGCAGGTCAGAGATATAAACAGGTCTAGTCCCTGGTTAGAAGACCTAGGGACCTGATAGTAGTGTATAGATGGAGCAGGTCTCAGATATAAACAGGTCTAGTCCCTGGTTAGAAGACCTAGGGACCTGATAGTAGTGTATAAATGGAGCAGGTCTCAGATATAAACAGGTCTAGTCCCTGGTTAGAAGACCTGATAGTAGTGTATAGATGGAGCAGGTCTGAGACATAAACAGGTCTAGTCCCTGGTTAGAAGACCTGATAGTAGTGTATAGATGGAGCAGGTCTCAGATATAAACAGGTCTAGTCCCTGGTTAGAAGACCTGATAGTAGTGTATAGATGGAGCAGGTCTCAGATATAAACAGGTCTAGTACCTGGTTAGAAGACCTAGGGACCTGATAGTATTGTATAGATGGAGCAGGTCTCAGATATAAACAGGTCTAGTCCCTGGTTAGAAGACCTGATAGTAGTGTATAGATGGAGAAGGTCTCAGATATAAACAGGTCTAGTCCCTGGTTAGAAGACATGATAGTAGTGTATAGATGGAGCAGGTCTGAGATATAAACAGGTCTAGTCCCTGGTTAGAAGACCTGATAGTAGTGTATAGATGGAGCAGGTCTCAGATATAAACAGGTCTAGTCCCTGGTTAGAAGACCTGATAGTAGTGTATAGATGGAGCAGGTCTCAGATATAAACAGGTCTAGTACCTGGTTAGAAGACCTAGGGACCTGATAGTATTGTATAGATGGAGCAGGTCTCAGATATAAACAGGTCTAGTCCCTGGTTAGAAGACCTGATAGTAGTGTATAGATGGAGAAGGTCTCAGATATAAACAGGTCTAGTCCCTGGTTAGAAGACATGATAGTAGTGTATAGATGGAGCAGGTCTGAGATATAAACAGGTCTAGTCCCTGGTTAGAAGACCTAGGGACCTGATAGTAGTGTATAGATGGAGCAGGTCTGAGATATAAACAGGTCTAGTCCCTGGTTAGAAGACCTGAGGGACCTTCTAGTAGTGTACGGATGGAGCAGGTCTCAGATATAAACAGGTCTAGTCCCTGGTTAGAAGACCTGAGAGACCTGTTAGTAGTGTACGGATGAAGCAGGTCTGAGATATAAACAGGTCTAGTCCCTGGTTGGAAGACCTGAGGGACCTGTTAGTAGTGTACGGATGGAGCAGGTCTCAGATATAAACAGTTCTAGTCCCTGGTTAGAAGACCTGAGGGACCTGTTAGTAGTGTATACATGGAGCAGGTCTCAGATATAAACAGGTCTAGTCCCTGGTTAGAAGACCTGAGAGACCTGTTAGTAGTGTATAGATGGAGCAGGTCAGAGATATAAACAGGTCTAGTCCCTGGTTAGAAGACCTGAGGGACCTGTTAGTAGTGTATAGATGGAGCAGGTCCGAGATATAAACAAGTCTAGTCCCTGGTTAGAAGACCTGAGGGACGTGTTCTCAGTTTGGACTGTACAGCTGAAGAAAAACAAAAACCAAAAGCTGAGTAACCTTGGAAGCTGTAGTGTCCAGAGCAACAATAAGGACTTCGGTCTTATCTTCACTGAGCTGTAGGAAGTTGTTTGCCAGCCAATCCTCGATGGAAGTCAAACATTTGAGCTATTCCAACACTTTGTCAGTCTCTTCCGGGTTAAAGGACATACAGCTGGATGTCATCTGCATAGAAGTGATAACAGATATCTCCAAATTGGCTAACTATATATCCCAGGGGAAGCATATCTATCATATATAAAATCGGACCTAACACAGAACCCTGAGGCACCCCACAGGAAAGGGCAGCAGTTTCTGCACAATAGGGACCAAGTGACACAGAAAAACTTCTATCTGAAAGATAATAGGTGGACCAATCCATGGCGCTCCCTGAGATACCAATCCAGTGCTTCAGTCTTTCAAGCAAAATGTTGTGCTTAGATCCAGCAGCACAAAAACCAAGCATTGACCCACATCAGAGGACATTAATAAATCGTTGGACACTCTAAGAATAGCGGTTTTTGTTGAGTGTTTCTGACGGAAGCCAGATTGAAATTTGTCTAAAATGTTGTGTGTATTCCAGACAGCAGTGAGCTGTTTAGCAACAACTTTTTCTAAAATTTTGGAAATCAAAGGCATCTTGGAAATGGGCCTATAATGTCCAGGCATTGATGTATCCAGGTTGGTTTTCTTTAGTAATTGCTGAACAAATGCATGTTTTAAATACTAAGGGACACAACCAGATTGCAGAGAGCTGTTGAGTATAGAGAGAACCCAATTACTCACAGACCCAAGAACATTGTTAAACAAGGAAGTTGGTGTAATATCTACTGGGCTCAAAGAAGATTTCATACTGCTGACCAGATCAGTGAGTTCTTGTAGCGAGATCGGACCAAGACAGTTCAAGATTGGAATATCTCGAACCCCACGAATATGGAGTAGTAGAGAGGATAACGACATCACTCATTTTATTTCCAAAGAAATAGAGAAAGTCACTGCAGTCCTGATTTAACAACACACACAGCACTTCAGGAGGAGCAGGATTGACAATGTTGTTGATGGTTTCTAGAAGGACTTTAGGGTTACGTTTACTGGAAGAAATAAGGTTAGCAAAGTAAGATCTCCTAGCCTCCTTAACCATGTTGTTGTATTCAGTCAAAAGGTCCGGTGAACATGACACAACAAGGAGAGTTACTTACTGTTCCGCACTTTGTCTGTTCGTCCAATCAGAAGCAGGGAAAGAGAGTGAGAGGAAACAGGTTAAAACACACACACACACACACACACACACACATGTTAGAAATGTAAAACACACAAGAGGTACATTCATCCATATACTTTGAGGTACATCCATATACTTTGAGGTACATTCATCCATATACTTTGAGGTACATTCATCCATATACTTTGAGGTACATTCATGCATATACTTTGAGGTACATTAATATACTTTGAGGTACATTCATCCATATACTTTGGTCATGTGATCACATCCAGAGGTTGATTCTGTGATCAAGGAGCTTAAACACGTTACATTATGTTCTTCGTACTTTATTCTGAGTTCACAGTGCGTTTACACTGATGTAGTTTGTCCAAAGTCAGCACTGCGAGTCCCAGAATGCAACTCTCCAAACGGTTTGAAACTTGTTAAAGTGGTTATTATTGAAACGGCGAAACACAAACTATACAAATGTAATAGATACATGTTTTTTTCTCCAATAAGTACCACTCTACTGCCATCAGTTAGTGAGAAAACAAGCCGGTCGGATGAAATATATGAACTACACAAGTGAGTATAGACAGTATTGGAAATAAAATCTATCATCTAAAGGATTCTCTTTCCTCTCTCTGTTTCCTGACTCAGACACGATGGCGTCTCAGATCCATTTACATCTTCCCCTCCCTCCCTCTCCCTCCCTACTTCCCTACCTCCCTCCCTCTCTCCATCCCTCCCTCTCCCTCTCTCCCTCCCTACCTCTCCCTCTCTCCCTCCCTCCCTCTCTCTCTCTCCCTCCCCCCTCTCTTCTGTCTGCCTCTTCAGATCTGAAGGTCGATCTGAAGGTTGATCTGAACTCGACTCCTCCTCTGGGACGTCCCAGCTGATCCTGCTGACCTTTGACCCTAACCTCCAAGACCACAGTTCTGTCTAAACCTGATTGTCTGGGGAAATGTGTTTGTGTTTGCACTTAGGTAAATCTGTTCAAATATTACGTTTCTCCACGTGCAACATTTCAGGTTTTCAAACATAGACCGGAGCAAATGGACAGATGAACTAGACAAGAAGAAGAAAAGATGCATCACTAACAAGTACTTCCTGTTTTCATTCATTTCAGCGCAGAATGAAGATGACTTTGCCGACACTTGAACACTCTCTGTAAATTATTTAGCGGGTCTAGATCTTCTCTATCTGTAAAGTGTCCTGAGGTAACCTGATCAGATCTGTTCTGATTTGAATTAATAGATTTGGATAGCACACCAAACTGTTTTTCATAATCAAATTCATAAAGAAAAAAGATTGTTCTCCAGGACATGAACATGTGTTTCCTGGGTGAAAGTCTTGTGTTTTCTCCTTAACTTCTCCAGGACATGAACACCTGTTTCCTGGGTGAAAGTCTTGTGTTTTCTCCTTAACTTCTCCAGGACATGAACACCTGTTTCCTGGGTGAAAGTCTTGTGTTTTCTCCTTAACTTCTCCAGGACATGAACACCTGTTTCCTGGGTGAAAGTCTTGTGTTTTCTCCTTAACTTCTCCAGGACATGAACACCTGTTTCCTGGGTGAAAGTCTTGTGTTTTCTCCTTAACTTCTTCAGGACATGAGTCAAACATCCCCCCGACCTCCTCCCTACGAGGATCTTCATACAGCAGCAGTCAATGTGCTACTACTAGAATACATACTGATTGCAGTGCTGCACTTTCACAGATATTGTTAAATGTGTCGACATTGAGGATTTTGTTTAACACATTGCATTTCTTTGTGAAGAGGGAGATAGACAGGTATGGGTATGGTTTAGGGTTAGGATTACTCACAGTCTTTGGGGATGTTGATGGCAGCCTGAGCCAGCGGCGGCATGGACGACAGCAAGGACAGAGTGAGGAGGAGGAGGAGGCGGAGGGCGGGGGGGCACGGTGCCCTGAAACCCGTCCATTGACGCTGTGACACACACATCTCTCAATGTCCCATCCAGAGGGACGCACACGACCAGGCACACACAAAACACACACTTCAACCCTCTGGAGACACAGAGAGAGAGAGAGAGAGAGAGAGAGAGAGAGAGAGAGAGAGAGTGTGTGTGTGTGTGTGTGTGTGTGTGTGTGTGTGTGTGAAGGGGGAGGAGGAGGGTTGACCCGAGAACAAAGGAGAGATGGAGGGGAGGAAGGACAGAGAGAGAGAGAAGAAAGAAAAGACATCATTAATATCATCAAACATAAATCATCTCAACAAGACAAACATTAATTTACTCCAATGGGAAATCTGACTTCGTGTTGACCTACAAAGTAAAAATTCATAATTAACTCCAAGGTAGGTGTGTGTGTCTCTGTGTGTGTGTGTCTCTGTGTGTGTGTGTGTCTGTGTGTGAGTGTGTGTGAGGTCATCCTGATGAAGACAGATCAGATCGCGGCAGCAGGAAACATCTTCTCTGCTAATCACATTAAAGAGAAAGAGAGCGAGAGAGA
>NC_041337.1:39694644-39702144 GCF_004354835.1 Perca flavescens | reverse complement strand
GCTGTGTACTACTACACACTAATGACTGCCTGTAACAGACAGAGAAATATTTCTGGTTATGCTGCAGATTCAGATTTTACTCTCTCACAAGCTGCAGTGATGTCATCGCTGTGTGTGTGTGTGTGTGTGTGTGTCTGTGTATGTGTGTGTGTGTGTGTGTGTGTGTGTGTGTGTGTGTGTGTGTGTGTGTGTGTTGTTTGTGTGTGTGTGCATGAGTGTGTGTGCGTGTGTGTGTATCTGTGTGTGTGTATGTGCGTGTTTTCTGTGTGTGTATGTGTGTGCGTGTCTGTGTGTGTATGTGCATGTGTGTGTGTGCGTGTGTGTGTGTGCGTGCGTGCGTGCATGTGTGTGTGCCTCATGAATATTTAATGTAAATGTCATTTTAATAAAGCACCACTGAGTAAAACATCCTCCTAGCCATTACTGTGCATTACCATGACAATGGGGGATGTATGAGTCAAACTGAAACATTGGCTCCTACATTTCTACATTTCCTACAATGCAACTCCCTCCAAAGCATCTTCCTAAGACTTACCCATTGACATATATATAATGGACCAACAGAACCCGTGTCTCTGGTCTGAGACCAGTGAAGGATATTAGAAGAACTTTTCCGGTGATCTCTTGCTTTACTGAGCTTGAAGACGTAGATGTAACGTGAGCAACGTGTCTGAAAGTGTGAAGTCTTCTGGTAGCTGTGCCGAGAGAAATCTCAATCATTCCCAATCTTACAGAGACGGAGAGTGTAGGTATATGTAAGGAGATAACATAGACACAGGCTAATTACTGATCACTAACATGCTAGTTAACATTAGTAATTACTGATCATTAACATGCTAGTTAACATTAGTAATTACTGATCACTAACATGCTAGTTAACATTAGTAATTACTGATCACTAACATGCTAGTTAACATTAGTAATTATTGATCACTAACATGCTAGTTAACATTAGTAATTACTGATCACTAACATGCTAGTTAACATTAGTAATTATTGATCACTAACATGCTAGTTAACATTAGTAATTACTGATCACTAACATGCTAGTTAACATTAGTAATTACTGATCACTAACATGCTAGTTAACATTAGTAATTACTGATCACTAACATGCTAGTTAATTACTGATCACTAACATGCTAGTTAACATTAGTAATTAAACCTAAACAGCTAATGGAAGTCCAAACTGCCTGTGAGCTTCTCCTGTACTATACGGTAATTCCTCTACTGTGTGACAGTAAGTCTCGTGGTTATGACCCAATCGTTAGCCTATTGTTATAAAAGCGTCTGCTACGGAGCCATAACGTGAGCTACAAGGTAATGGAGCCTTTTATACATTGTCGTCTTTCTTTAGAAATAAACAACGGACAAATAGAGTCTTTAAACGCTTCAGATGTAAAGTTATTCTCTGTCAAAGTAACGTCAAAATGAATGGGAGTCAATGGGATGCTAACAGGAGCTGATCTCTTTGTAGCATCAAAATGGCGCCATAGGAGGTTTGAGTTCTGAAGCGAAGCTTACCCCCTTGGACTTACCCCATGTCTGTCAACCTGCACTTCCTGTTTCTAGAGCAAGCTGACATCACCATGACATCATCAGGGTTCTTCTTTTTTTTAAGAATGTCCCTTTAAATGCTTTTTTGAACCCCTCTTTGCCCCTTTAAATGACCCATAAATTTAACCCTTTCTTACCCTTTAATTACCCCTCTAAAAGTTCCTTTAAATACCCCTTGAAATGCTTGGCTACAGACATATTGAAACTGAATGAAACCAACTGATCCGTGGTCTGTTCGTGTATCAATGACCATGTTGTCTGACAGACACTTAACACATCAGTTTCCCAACTTCTTTCTTTTTTTCGTTTTGATGCCCGCTGTAGCTGATCGGACAAATATGAGACGGGGTATCAACATATTGAGACTGGAGACAGACGTGTTTGTGGTGAAGTGACCCACTGGGCGGCTCTATGACACTGAACTGACTCACTCACACTCTAGATGAATTACTCACAAACTCCCTGGAACCAGGCACGCTGTTGTCTTCTCCCTCTGGCTTTCTTTTCTGTCTGCTCCTTCCATCGTTGTGTGTGTGTGTGTGTGTGTGTGTGAGAGAGAGAGCAACCCGACGCCTTTCATATTCAAATCAGACACACACACACACACGCACACACACACACTGACTGGGTCATTAGTGCCGTATGTTGCTGGATAAACAATGTCCCGGCCCGGGTGGGCTCCCTTAGGTTGATCTGAGGCCGAGTGGCTCCAGCTGTGAACGCCGCGGTGAAACACAGTGCTCAGGGTGGTAAATACAACCCCCGGCCAATCATCTATCACGCCTTCACAAAGAGACACACAGAGGAGGCCACTAGAGAAAGATATTATGTAACTATTAATGAATCCGAGAGACAATAAGAGTCAAATATCAACATGAAACAGGTCAGATGAGAGAAGGATTGTAGTTTAAAATGTTGTCTATCTAGACAGTAATTTATTAATCTAATAAAATGAAATCCTCAACATTATCAGAGATGAAGTCAGATGCTGCAAGGCCTCGGTGGCTGACAGTAACGTGTTCCTCTGTTTTCTGTCGATCAATACCTAATCATATATCACCATATAGCTCAGCTAACCATCACTGTTAAAACACAACACAACACGCACTGCTTCTTCTGAGGGGGGAACACCAGAGCAGGGGGAATGAGAGGGGGAACGTAGCAGAAGATATTCCTTATTAACCAAAACGTAGCGGTGGAGACGTAGCCTCAGACAGACACAGAATGATCGCCAGCTGCTGTTATCTAAGATATCCTATCATAAGCAGAAATAAATTTTTTCTGTAGCGTTTACATCTGAATATTAGCCTGGATGCCAGCTGAACTTAGCCCCGGCCACAACATTCGAGGTTGGGAAGTTCGGTCTGGACTTGATCCGTTGAGGAGCAATTATTGCTCGAACAGGATCTGTTCGGACCAATCAAATTGTCGGACAGATGATCAACAGTAACAGAATCAACCACGTCACCAAAGAGCGCTTGGGTTGAATTTGTTTACAACAGGTGGCTGCCGCTGGAGAACCGAGATGTGTAGATTCCACCATCGCGTCTGTTACAGAAGATATGACAGAGCATTCATTTTAAAAACCTCAACCGGCCTGTCTCAAACCAGCTGATGGTGTGGCTGCGACTCAGCTGTTCAAGTGGCAGAGTCTGGTTTTAGAACGTAAGAGGCTTCACCTATTTCAACAGCCAATAGAGAAGTCAGCTGGTAAAGTCAGATATAAACTATATGAATAAAATTATCATTAATCCATTTTATTTCTGCGTTACAAACAGCTTACGAAATGGCAGAGTTTTAGACGGAGCGGAGCTTCCACAACTGCCCGAAAGCATGGTAGCGTTATATGGTGGAGAGAGCTAGAGAGAGACTGAAAGAGAGAGAGAGCATTATATGGTGGAGAGAGATAGAGAGAGACTGAAGAGAGAGAGCATTATATGGTGGAGAGAGATAGAGAGAGACTGAAGAGAGAGAGTGTTATATGGTGGAGAGAGCTAGAGAGAGACTGAAGAGACAGAGTGTTATATGGTGGAGAGAGATAGAGAGAGACTGAAGAGAGAGAGTGTTATATGGTGGAGAGAGATAGAGAGAGACTGAAGAGAGAGAGCATTATATGGTGGAGAGAGATAGAGAGAGACTGAAGAGAGAGAGTGTTATATGGTGGAGAGAGCTAGAGAGAGACTGAAGAGACAGAGTGTTATATGGTGGAGAGAGATAGAGAGAGACTGAAGAGAGAGAGTGTTATATGGTGGAGAGAGATAGAGAGAGACTGAAGAGAGAGAGTGTTATATGGTGGAGAGACATAGAGAGAGACTGAAGAGACAGAGTGTTATATGGTGGAGAGAGCTAGAGAGAGACTGAAGAGACAGAGTGTTATATGGTGGAGAGAGATAGAGAGAGACTGAAGAGAGAGAGTGTTATATGGTGGAGAGAAATAGAGAGAGACTGAAGAGAGAGAGAAATAAAACATGTTTTTGCTGATTCATCTCTAGAAATGCAACCGTAGCGAGCATGTCACTATCACTAACGTTATCCACATTTATATTTACACACAACAAATGATATATTCAGCTACAAAAAAGTCTTAAAGTCGGAAGTTAGAACGAATGCATTGTGCAACGAGTGGTTGCTATGGAGACGATACACGGTGTTGAGTTCTGTTGACAGTTGGGTTGAGTTCCGTTGCTCTGATTGGTTGTAGGTCTATCCAATGAATGCAGAGGCATTTTCTTAACTGGTTCGGTTGGAACACGCCCCATAATCACAGCCCAGTGGAGCGGTTTCAGACTCACATTCTGACTAGAATCTGAGTAGGACCACGTCAGGCTATCTGAATATGTTTTTTAGCGCAAAAAGTAAATCAGGTTTTAATGAGAAATCTATGAATATGATGTGTTTGTTCAGGTTCAAACCAGCTGGAGTATAAAACCTGTTTCATTCTTCTTGCTTTCAGCGCGGTCGCTCTAGACGGAGATGTGAAGCAAACGTGCAAGATTGCAATCCCAATGATTGGCTAACGGTAAGAGAAGACTTGGAGTCGCTCTGATCGCTTTGACCACACTCAAACACCACCAAACCACAAGCAGCCATGCATGCCGCAGAGCGCCAACCGCAAGAAGCATAAACCCATTTCAGAGCGCTTGGTGTGATCCAGAGTGAAGTTTTCTTCTCTCCGTTTGTGGAAGATATGAGCAGATATTAGGCAGGGAGTTAGGGACTTCTTCCACAAGAAAATGTGACGTTTTCCAATTGGAATTGCAGTTAAAACGTTGAAAAAGCTAGAGCATTCAAAATACTCAGGGCGCATTCACACGTCTAGTTCTGTAGACTCGGTGGGATTCGGGGTGAAGGTGCAGGATTGTATCATCTTTCATTTGGTTCTGTTAACGTTCCTACTGCACTTTGTCAAACAACAGACTTGTGAACTAAGGTGGTCACGAGGTGGAGACAGTCGCTGAGCCCTAAACCAACCGGACTATCTGACCAAAACGCTCCAGGGCTCAGGGCTCCAAGGAACCTTATTACACATCAGGATTTCATCTTCTGGGTCGGGAGGCATTGGCACCATTTTTTAACGGGCAGGGTAAAACCACTTTGTGTACTACTCTCTACTGTTGTCTCTCTACATACTACTCTCTACTGTTGTCTCTCTACATACTACTCTCTACTGTTGTCTCTCTACGTACTACTCTCTACTGCTGTCTCTCTACATACTACTCTCTACTGTTGTCTCTCTACTTACTACTCTCTACTGTTGTCTCTCTACATACTATTCTCTACTGTTGTCTCTCTACATACTACTCTCTACTGTTGTCTCTCTACGTACTACTCTCTACTGCTGTCTCTCTACATACTATTCTCTACTGTTGTCTCTCTACTTACTACGCTCTACTGCTGTCTCTCTACATACTACTCTCTACTGTTGTCTCTCTACATACTACTCTCTACTGTTGTCTCTCTACTTACTACTCTCTACTGCTGTCTCTCTACATACTATTCTCTACTGTTGTCTCTCTACTTACTACGCTCTACTGCTGTCTCTCTACATACTACTCTCTACTGTTGTCTCTCTACATACTACTCTCTACTGTTGTCTCTCTACATACTACTCTCTACTGTTGTCTCTCTACTTACTACTCTCTACTGCTGTCTATCTACATACTATTCTCTACTGTTGTCTCTCTACTTACTACGCTCTACTGCTGTCTCTCTACATACTACTCTCTACTGTTGTCTCTCTACATACTACTCTCTACTGTTGTCTCTCTACATACTACTCTCTACCGTTGTCTCTCTACATACTACTCTCTACTCTTGCTGTAATACTATGTCATCTTAGGGCCTGCTGCGCCCAGTACGGATGCTAAAGGGAGCGTTAGCTCTCGCTGAGAGCCACTGACCCAGAGTCAGTCTGGGACCAGTTGGAGAGAGAACGGGTTGGTTGATTACACGGCTGTTAACTTAGTGAGGCCTGAGGCAGTAACCCTTCTGGAGAGAGAACCACATTATGTTTTCACCATGATCATCACACGCTCATAAGCATCCTCCAGCACACACACACTGCCTCTCTACCCACCCACACACACACACACACACACACACTGCCTCTCTACAGCCCACACACACACACACACACACACACACACACACACACACTGCCTCTCTACAGCCCACACACACACACACACACACACACACACACACACACACACACACTGCCTCTCTACAGCCCACACACACACACACACACACACACACACACACTGCCTCTCTACAGCCCACACACACACACACACACACACACACACACACACACACACACACACACACACACACTGCCTCTCTACAGCCCACACACACTCACGCACAAACACACACACACTGTACACACACACACACACACACACTCTCTCTCTTTTTATTTCCCCCCTCTTCTGCTCACAGGAAGGAAGGTATAAATTAAAAGACATTTGATGCTTATCATATTATTCAATCACTTCAGTCGGTGAACTGTCAGTTTGCGTTGTGGGTAACTGTGTGTGTGTGTGTGTGTGTGTGTGTCTCCCATCCCTCTCCGTCTTCCCCCGTCACTATGGAAACCCCCTGACTCCACCATCCCCCACAATGCCCCTCCTTCTTTCCTCCCTTCCCCCACTCCGTCCTCCACACCTCCCTCCCTTTCTGGCTTTCTCCCCGCTGCCACTCCCTGGCACACACACACACACACACACACACACACACACACACACACACACACACACACACACACACACACACACACACACACACACACACACACACACACACACACACACACACACACACACACACACACACACACACATACATCTCCATTGTCTCCCACCTGGCTCTCTGCAGTCTGTTTTAAGGAAACATTTCTTTTTCCCTTTGGTGCAGCTTCTTAAGACAATTATTTTCCTGTCTTAAATTTTTATTTTTAAATATGCAAATGAGGCACTATCTAACTCTAACTTGTGGTGAATGTAAGACACATCTACAAACACAAGCAGACAAAGTGTAGCAAAAATAAATGTGTATTTTGTATGTTTTTTCCCCAATAATCTAAAAGAAGATATCCTATGGAAGCAAAATCATCCAAAACTCCAGATGGTTTAGCCTGTAGTATTTCTAGTATTTTCCTCTGAAAGCGCCCAAAGTGATCCAAATATCAGAAGTTCTGCTGACAGGACGACAAGACAGAAGAAACACATTCAGGATTTGAAGTTGATGATAGGATTTTCTCAGGTTGGTTTCCCCGACCTGCGTTCTGCTGTATAAAAGACACTCTCATCGCCCCCCCAAAAAAAAAAAAGAACAACTCCTACTTCTGCCTTCTTTCTTCAGAGGGAACGGTTATAATCAGCGTTCACGCCGGGAAACAGGACTGTGCAGAAGTTACCGTATTCATCCAATGCTGCTCCG